>NC_087190.1:2155000-2245000 GCF_035594125.1 Scylla paramamosain | reverse complement strand
AGAAAAGCGTGAAGCAGAGAATAGAAATAAAGGCGGAAGGGATAAAGGAAATAAGAAGGAAGGAGGGGGAAACAGGAAAGAAGAAAAGGATAGAGAAAAAAAAAAGAAGAGAGATGGAGAGAGGGAGGAGGGGAGGGGAGGAAAAAAGGGAGGGAAAACTGGTGTATCTCAACGAACAAATACTTAGTGCTCTTAAACAGACGAATAAAAAATGCAAACTGTACTGGCGGGGGAAACGTTTTCATTTTTCCCGCCCCAGCCAGTTTAAGTGGAATGCAATGCAGGATCAGGTTAGAATATTCATATTTAATTAATTGGACATTTACGGCGTGTTGGGCCAAGGAATTAAAGCTTCTTTTTTTGTTAATTTTTCCCGGTCATTCAACACACACACCACACCACAACACACACACACACACACACACACACGCACACACACACTACTACTACTAATAATAATACTATTACTACTACAACTACTACTATTACTACTACTACTACTACATTTAACAGTACCTGAAACACTGAACAACCACACACACACACACACACACACACACACACAGAGGACTACTACTACTGCTATTACCATTACTACTACTACTTATACTACTACTACTACTACTACTACTACTACTATATTTAACAGGACTCCGAACACTGAACACACATACAAAAAACAAACAACAACAAAAAAAATAACAAAACAAAGACAAAACAGCAAAGTAGCACATTGCAACACACGAGAGAGAGAGAGAGAGAGAGAGAGAGAGAGAGAGAGAGAGAGAGAGAGAGAGAAATGGACGCTTGCTTTATCACAGTAATTACCACTGAAACAAAGTAATCACAACATTTACATTCATAACGAGCAAATAATATGTTTTATGCCTCTTACCTAAAAAAAAAAAAAGAAAATAAAAAGGAAAAAAAAAAAACCCAGAGTCTCCCGGAATTAACGTTTGCAGTTGGTGGCCCGCGCTCCCGGTATATGCAAATTAGCTTAGCCACCGCTCCAGGCACTCAAGTTGAAAAAGAAAACGCGAGGCAGCCAGCGGCGGTGCGTAGCGTGGGTGAGCGAGGCGGTGTAGGAAGAGGAAGGAGCGTGATCTTGGCTAGTCCTGCATGCTCCCCACCACCGCAGCGAGGAGCGGGAGCAGCCAATTAAGCGGGTTTTTCAGCGTGGAGCGTGGTTGGATCAGTGTGATATGTGGTGCATTTACTGTGGTAACTCTGAGGATTGGTAACAAGAAACTGATTGGCTACAAGGGCGTGAGGTCTCAACATGTGGGTTTTGTTACTGTTTGACCTCATGCTCCTGACCTTGCCTGGCCATATATGCTTCTTACCTTCATTCTCCTGACCTTACCTGACCTTATATATAGTCATTCCCTTGACTTGCTTGGCTTTCGATGTTCCTGACCTTGCCTGATCAAATATATGCTCCTAACTTTGCCTGAACTTATAAAATTCTGACCTCGCCTGATCTTTTATGTTGCTGACCTCGCTTAGCTTTTATAATATCCCCCTTACCTTCCCTGACCTTGATTCTCCTGACCTTGCCTGACCTTATATGCTCTATTCTTGCTTGACCTTCATATATGCCCCTAACTTTGCCTGACCTTATGCTTCTTACCCTCTCCCTGACACCCAAATATACCAAAGCACATTATAGTAGCAGTGGTGGTGGTGGTGGTGGTGGTGGTGGTGGTGGCGGTGGTGGTAGTGGTGGTGGTGGTTTTTAGTAATGTTACGCCATTAAAAATTTGCATCACCCATGAAAGGCAAATGTTGTGAATGCTAAGCAGTGTTTCCACCACAACGGTCTGCGCGCCGCTTGCCAAAACATGTACGAAACGTGTACAGGAATTATAAATTATGCTTTTTTTTTTATTTCGCCCGTTTTTAATTTTTTTTTCTCTCTTTTCATCCAAGTTTCGAAATCCAGGAACTACACAAAAATAAGTAAAAATTGTATGTATGAAAAAATTTGTTTACCACTTGACTTTAATGTAGAATAACCGAAAAATGACTCTTTCTCTCTCTCTCTCTCTCTCTCTCTCTCTCTCTCTCTCTCTCTCTCTCTCTCTCTCTCTCTCTCTCTCTCTGATACAAAATTTTGCGTTTTTAATCCCTTTTATCCATTTCAAAATGCAAATATTAATATCCACAAACCTACAAAACAAAAACAAAAAAATAACGAAATGGTAAAGTAAAAGAAAAACACGTAAAAAGAAGAAAAAAAAAATCTTGATCGTGTTTAGCGCTTAACTGTAATATACCACTACTACATCTGAAAAATACTCTCTCTCTCTCTCTCTCTCTCTCTCTCTCTCTCTCTCTCTCTCTCTCTCTCTCTGACTGACGGTAGATATTAAGTGAGTTTTGCTTTTCTTTTCGCCACTCGTTGGTACAAAATTAATAAAACCTTTACCAAAACTAAAAAGTGGAAAGCATTACTCGCATGATTAGAATTACTTAAACATTCGTGTTGGTGGTGGTGGTGGTGGTGGTGGTGGTGGTGGTGGTGGTGGTAAGACAAGGAAAATCTCACGTCATTTTTGAAAACCCTCACATTTCAGACTCTTAAAATAATATAATACACATGTACGCTCGTTTGCAAGCCAAGGGAACGTAATGGCCGTGTTTTATGCAAGCCAGGTGTGGGAATTTTACAGGTGCATCAGCATTACACCTGTCCAATTAATGCGTCCCTCACACACACACACACACACACACACACACACACACACACACACACACACACACACACACACACACACACACGAAGACAAGGCACTATATTCCTAAACGTTTCACTGTCCTGTCTCTAATTTTTTCCCACACACACACACACACACACACACACACACACACACACACACACACACACACACACACACAAGACAATGTATTCCCAAACGTTTCTGTTTTTAATTTTTTTCCTTTCAACAGCCTCTGGTAGAAAATATTAGGATTCTCGTGGGGGCTTTCATGATTCCAGGGGAGGCGCAACAAGTTACCGTCGCCAGTGGGAAATAAATAAAAAAAAAAAAAAAAAAAACAATACGAATGAGAACCCAACTCATCATCTCCGCGGCCTTTCAAGACAGGAGGTGATGAGAGAACAAAGCGTTTGGGAGGACGCGGCAAGACAAGTCAAGGATGTCACAAGAATTACACGGAACTCGGTACGTATGAGTAGGAAAAGAGTAAAATAGATAGGAATGATGGAAAATAGTGACTTGAGGTTTAAAAGTTGATAAGCGTGATGGAAGATTAATTGATAAAGAAATGGACGCAGAAATTTGTATAGTTTGGTACATATGAATAGTGAAAGAGAAAAATGGATATAAAATGATGAAAAATAGTAACGAGGTTTAAATGTTGATAATTAAGCGTGATGGAAGATTAATTAATGAAGAAATGAACGCGGGAAATTGTATAGCTTGGTAAATATGAATAGTAAAAGAGAAAAATGGATATAAATTATGAAAAATAGTCATTTGAGGTTTAACACTGATAAATAATAAGTGATGAAAGATTAATAACTGAGGAAATGAAGATGCGAACCCCACACACTAAATATGAGTAGACTGGTAAACATATCGAGGTAAAACACAGTAAGACAATTAGATGTGAATTAAATTACTGCCATTAGTCCACAACATTGATAATTAAGCGTGAATGCGATTAATTAATGAAGGAATGGAATACGCAAATTTGAATAGCTTGGTAAATATGAATAGGTAAAACACAATAAAATGGCAGGATATGAACAATTACACATTCACTAGGGTTTAATAATGGTATAATTAAGCGTGAATAAAGATGAACTATGGCACACAAATTACGTGGACGAAATTGAAATAGAATGGTAAATGTGAAAAGTAAAACACCAAAAAAAAAAAAAAAGGATAGATAGGAGGAAAAGAAGGAAGAAAAGTAGTTACCGAAGTTTAACACCGATAATTAAGAGTGAGTGAAGATTAATCAATGCGGAAATGGAGAGGAAAGGAGGGCGAAAAGAAAGAAAGAAAAAAAAAGTGAGAGAGAAACGCTGGAACAGAATATACAGAGAAAGCGCATCATTCAACCATAAAAAATACATAACATGACAGTCCCCCCCACACACACACACACGCACACACACACACAAAAAAAAAAAGATATAAAAAATGTTTTCTTACCTTTCTGTGTCTTCAGCCCAAAAAAAAATAAATAAATAAATAAATAAATAAAAATAGAAATAAGAAATACACAAGACACCAACTCAAGAAAAGAGATAAAAGTCAGTTTCCTTACCTTTCTTTAGTGTCTTCGCCTTTCACCCCACCAAAAAAAAAAAGAAAAAGAAAAAGAAAAAAGAAAAGATACCATAATGAAAAAAACACGTAAGCAAATGGTAATAAGTAAAAAAATCATATCCAACCAAACAAAAATCAATAAATAAAAACATGCCAAGCCAAAAATAACAAATAAACAAACAAACAAACAAACAAAAACAAAAACAGACATATCCAACCAAAAGAAAGACACACAAATTCTCCCTCCGCAAAAAAAAAAATAAATAAAACTAAATAAACAAATAAACAAAACAAATAAACAAACATACTTAACCAAATAAATAAAAAAAAACAACAAAAAAGGCAAATTTCAAAAGTCACACCTTAAACACAAAAAACGAAGGAAGGTGAACAAAGAATCAACACTCTTACCACACAACAAACAGCCAGCGCCTTTCCTTCCTCTTCTTCCTCTTCCTTCTCTTCCTCCTCCTCCTCTTCCTCCTCCTCTTCCACATCACCACTAAGCACCTCGAAGTATCTGAAGGAGAGAAGAGTCCCAAGCTTGAAGTTCCTCTGCGGTAAAGAGAGAGAGAGAGAGAGAGAGAGAGAGAGAGAGAGAGAGAGAGAGAGAGAGAGAGAGAGAGAGAGAGAGAGTAAAGAGAGAGAGAGTAAAGAGAGAGAAAGGAGTCTGCGTTAGGGAGAGAGAAGGGAGAGCGGAGGGAAAGAGGAGGAGGTGAAGAGTGGGGCCCGGAAGTGAGCGAGCGAGAGAGAGAGAGAGAGAGAGAGAGAGAGAGAGAGAGAGAGAGAGAGAGAGAGAGAGAGAGAGAGAGAGAGAGAGAGAGAGAGAGAGAGAGAGAGAGTAGAAGAGGCAGGGGAGCTGAGAGAAGGAGTAAACAAAACTTCAATATGTGTGAAACAATGCAAGCGATGGAGAGCAAAGAAGAGACGAAAGCGAGAGAAAGAAAAAAGAAAAAAGAGTGAGAGAGTGAAAGAGAGAACACACAAAGAGAATACAGAGGAGTTTCCTAAACCCCTGAGAGAGAGAGAGAGAGAGAGAGAGAGAGAGAGAGAGAGAGAGAGAGAGAGAGAGAGAGAGAGAGAGAGAGAGAGAGAGAGAGAGAGAGAGAGAGAGAGAGAGAGAGAGAGAGAGAGAGGACAAAAGTAAAAGAAAAACTGCAGTGAGAAAAAAATGCAGTAAAAGATGGAGGAAGAGGAGACAGAACAAGAGGAAGAAGAGGAGGTAGAACAAGAGAAGGAGGAAGAGGAGGAGAGGGGAAAACACCAGGACAACACCTGAACAAAAACGAACGAAAGGATACAAGGAAAAATATAAATAAATAAACCAGATAAAAGACAGACAAAGAGCAGATACGCAAAATATAATTATAAAACCACAAGAAAAAAGAAAAAAAGTACGAAAAAAAAAAGAAAAAAAGTAACTGAAGACAAAAAAAAGTCACTCAAAAAGGAAAGTAACTGGAAAAAAAGTAGAAAAAATAGCTGAAAAAATGAAAAAAAAGATTGAATAGAAGCAGATATGATGGAAAAAAATACACAATACCTTAAAAAAAAGCAAAAAAAAAAAAAAAAAGCAGTCACCAAATCACACACCACAAAAAAAATGAGAATGTAAAAAAAAAGAAAATAAACACTGAAAAAAAATAAGAGATGAATAAATGCGAACACGAGAGAGAGAGAGAGAGAGAGAGAGAGAGAGAGAGAGAGAGAGAGAGAGAGAGAGAGAGAGAGAGAGAGAGAGAGAGAGAGAAACAAACAAGACCGAAACAAAAATACAACGAGTGAAGGAGACAACACTGACAACTAAAATATGAACAGTAATTAACAAATGAACAAATAGACTCACGAATCACACACACTCAACTGAATAAACTCCCTTAAAATCCTAAATTAAAATACTAAAATACTAAATCGCGTAGTTACATAGTTAGTGAAAATGTTAATATATATTTTTCCCATTGCTACTATTAAGAGAAAATGGACATGGGGGATTAGGGAAAGAGGGGAGACTTAATTATAATGGAATTTGTAAGGAGTTGACACAATTTTCCCCTTTCTTGGTACTCGATGTTTACTGTTAAGGATTTGTAAGAAAGGGGTATTGAAACTTTACTTCTTTTTTTATTCTTTTTTTCTCCCTTTCGTTGCTTTTAATTACTCAAAGGGTTGATATGAAAACTGTGGTAACTTTTTTTTTATTCCTTTTTCTCCTTTTTTGTTATTTAATTTACGGTAACTTAATAACTTGTTTTTCTCCGTTTTCTTTTTACTTAAATTACTGGAACAGTTTTTCCCATTTTCTCTTTTCCTTTCATTTGATTTATGTTAGCTTCAATCGTTATTTTCCCCTTTTCACTCTGTATCATTTAAATTAATCCTATAATGACGAAAAAGGAAAAATAAATGATAGATAATAATGATAAAAAATAAGATGTAAACCGCAATTTAATATTTTTTACCTTTTAATTATTTAAGTCTTTTTTTTCATTTTATTTATTTAAATCTATCATTCGAAAGGGTTATAATAAAGAAAAATTATAGAAAAAAAAAACAACAATAATAATGACAGTAGTAGTAGTAGTAGTAGTAGTAGTTAAATGATGACGACAACAACAACAACAACAACAACAACAACAACAACAACAACAACAAAAATGTCTTCACATCTCTTTTTTTCCTGTCACTTGAATCAATCACTAAATCAATCACTAAATCAATAACAGTAAAAATAACCATGAAAAAATAACAACGAAAAGAATAAATAACAAAATAACAAGACGAGAGAGCACACAAAAGACACGAGAGAGAGAGAGAGAGAGAGATGAGAGAGAGAGAGAGAGAGAGAGAGAGAGAGAGGAGAGAGAGAGAGAGAGAGAGAGAGAGAGAGAGAGAGAAATCGCACACCTGTCCTCACCTGCGTTGTCTTGATCACACCTCCACGGGAACCTACATCTGTCTCACCTGCATCTTTTCTTTTACTAACACTTCCCTGACGCGTCAAAAGTGAAAATAATTGAGAAGCAGAATTAGTAAACACACATGAAACTTTCACCTGATTCTTCTCTTCTTGAAACTTCCGCTGCAGTGTTACCAGACTCGGAAGCAACTCTACTCTTTTTTTTTTTTTTATGTTTTCAGGTTTAATGCTGTTTGTTTTCGTATTGGTAACATTTTCAACTAAGTACAAATGCAGGGAGTTTTTTTTTTTTTTCAGTTCACTTTATTTTCTTCTGATTGGCAACAGTGTAAGGAATTCAATGCGGGAAATGAAAGACACTCAAAGTCTCGTTTTCTGATATTAACATTCATCTATTCATTCATTTATTACTTCTTTTTTTTTTTTTTTTTTTTTTTTAGTATTGGTAGCATTCCAAAAATTAACGAAAAAAAAAAAAATTCAAATATGGGTGAAAATACGAAAAAATATTTTGCCTCAGCTTAATTTTTATCTTTTCTTATCAATATAATGAACAGATAATTGCCAAAAGAATGAATCTGGTTTTTAATAGTCAAGACATCTGATGTATACGTATATCTGGCAACACTGCAACCAATCAAATGCGCAAAACAAACTTTAATACTTTGATTGACGTTTACCTTTATTTCTTATTGGTAATGTTTCAAATTGTGATAGATGACCTTTTCTCTTTCTTTTCTTATTTCATCCTTATAACAGGTTCGCGCAAAAACAAAAGGCTATCAGGTTATGAAGTCTGTCATTTTGTATAAGTTTGAGCTTGAAATGAGGTGAAGATGTCAGAATTTATTTTTTCTTTACCTTTAGATAGACATAGATATACAGACAGATAGATAGATAGATAGATAGATAGATAGATAGATAGACAGACAAAACTTAAAAATTCGTTGTAGAATAAAGAAAAATTGAAATTCTTCTTTTTCGGCTGAAGCTCAACAATACAATAGATGAGGAAAAAGGAAGACTATCTCAAACTATCACAGAAAAAAAATCACACCGTCACGCAAAACCAGAAATAGACATGTTGATTAATGCACACGTTATTGCAATGCTTGGAAATGGTTGAACAATACTTACCCATTTCACTGACAGTTCTGAAAACTAGGGAGGGAGAGAGAGAGAGAGAGAGAGAGAGAGAGAGAGAGAGAGAGAGAGAGAGAGAGAGAGAGAGAGAGAGAGAGAGAGAGAAATAATAAAATGAGGAATATTATTATAGTTTTCTGGTGTTCCATTACTGACATACGAAAGGGACTTGACTGAACTTTTTTTTATATGTATTTTTTTTTTCCTTGGCCAATGCTTCTCCTGTATAAAAAAAAGCAAATCGAAACAAAAATATAACCAAACGCGTAGCTTTAATCTTTCCCCTTCCTTTCTTCTATTACACTCGCAACTTTGTCGGAAATGAGAAACACTGAACCCAGAGAAACTTAAAAAAAAAAAAAAAAAAAAAAAAAATAAAAAAAATTGCCTTTATATTTCATCTCCATTTCTTCACGTTTTATTGGGAACAGCAAAAAAACACTAAATGCGAGAAGTAAGATCATTGTTTTAATCGTAAAGTGTAAAGTGTCATGACATTTAGAGCTCCTTGCCTTCCCTTTGGTATTTGTCAGGTTTTTATATCTCAAGGGCAGCAGGTGACAAAAATAAGATGATACTGAATTCACACACTTATCGTAACCCTTTTGTTGTTATTTATCTTGGGCAGCACGTGGCGAAGAGAGAAAATATTACATTGACACTCTTATCGTTACTTTTTTGTTGTAATTTGTCTTGGGTGATGTGGTTGAACTTAAAAAAAGAGAAAAATAATAAAACTGACACTCTTATCGTTATTATTTCATTGTAATTCCTCTTGGACAGCATTTAACGTGGTTTTACTTGTTAAAAAAAAAAAGAGAGAAGAAAAAACTGATACTCTTTATTCTTCTTTTGACTCAAAGAAAAGAAAGAGAAAAAATAAATAAATAAACTGACAATCTCATCTTTTTTCTTCTTTTAACTTTTCATGGACAGCAGATGAAGAGGTTTAAATTCTCAAGAAAGAAAGAAGGAGAAAAAAACTGACACTCATCTTTCTTCTTGTAACTTGTCAAAAAAAAAAAGAGATAAAATATTAAACTGGATACTCTTATTGTTATTTTTTTTCTAGTTATGTGGAATATTTTCTGCACTTAGTAGTAGTAAGAAATCGACTCCCATTCCTTGCTTTTCTTGTTCTTATTTTATTACCAGATTATGAAAATGATAAGCAAATTGGTGGCTGTCGTTTTCTTATTTTTTTTTATTTATTTATTTATTTATTTATTTTTTGTTTAAATCCCAATGTGAGAATGAAAAAAAACATTATCTTCTATCTTTTCTGCTTTTCCTTTGTCTTCTGATCTATACTATTCAGTCTTTTTCTTAAATACAATGTTTGAATGTCACCGCTGCTTTTGCTTTCATGATCCAGGCTGCAAATGTTAAGTGGTAAGAGACTGGCCAATTATAACACTCCTTGCCGCTTTTTATTATGAATTAACTTTGTCGTTCTTAGTTTTGCTGATTTCTTTCTTCTTCTTTTGTGTTTATAATTAACTTTTATCATTATTTACTAGATCTTTTTTTTTTTTTACATAATTACCAGCAAATCAAAACGAGATGTAAACTGTAGACGAACACAAAGAAATAAAAAAAAAAAACACAAAGGAAAACAAAGGAATAGCAAACAGCAACACCCTTTGAGGTCCCGGTTAGACAGACTGTTAGGGGGAACTTTTCAACACAACTATCACTGACGAGGGCAGGTTAGTACAAGAGAATGGGGGAGGGTTTGGCGAAGTCTTGTTTGTTTAGCAGTGAGAGAGGCTGACGATGATGAGAAAGAGGAAGAGGAGGAGGAGGAGGAGGAGGAGGAGGAGGAGGACGAGGAGGAGGAGGAGAAGTAAAATCTCAATTCTAAGAAGTATTCAATAGTGCAAAAGAAACAGGGAGAGAAAAGAGAGGAGGAGTCTCTCTCTCTCTCTCTCTCTCTCTCTCTCTCTCTCTCTCTCTCTCTCTCTCTCTCTCTCTCTCATCT
Source organism: Scylla paramamosain (assembly GCF_035594125.1). Classification (NCBI taxonomy): domain Eukaryota; kingdom Metazoa; phylum Arthropoda; class Malacostraca; order Decapoda; family Portunidae; genus Scylla; species Scylla paramamosain. The sequence continues at coordinate 2,234,655 of NC_087190.1, read as the reverse complement.
TCTTTCTTTCCGTATCCTTCTCCTTTGAGTTAAAACAGAAAAAAGTTATTGGGAAGTGATGAGTGTGTGTGTGTGTGTGTGTGTGTGTGTGTGTGTGTGTGTGTGTGTGTGTGTTTTGTCTCAAAGTCCTTCACACCTTTGATCGGATTTTATTGAATACAAAATGGGCTCTCTCTCTCTCTCTCTCTCTCTCTCTCTCTCTCTCTCTCTCTCTCTCTCTCTCTCTCTCTCTCTCTCTCATCTTTCCGCTTACTCGCACTCCTGATCTCTTCTCTTGTTTTCCTCTTCCTCCTCCTCCTCCTCCTCCTCCTCTTCCCCTTATTTTTCCTCTAATATTATATCTCTTGTCTTGTCTACCTCATCTTAGATTTCCTCCTCCTCCTCCTCCTCCTTCCCGCGAGATGAAGATGCTTGTATAACCTTTCCTCCTCCTCCTCCTCTTCCTCCTCCTCCTCCGGGAACATGACCTGTTGACACAAAATGCTTCAGGCAAACTTTAAATAAATAAATGATTGGGTGCAGCGTCACATTTTCTTTCTCGTGTCTTGTGGGTAACTCTTCTATATTTGAACTGCAATGGCTACGATAAAACAACAAAATAATGGTTCTGGATCAAAATTGGTATACAAGATCAAACTAAATAGAAATTAAACTGTAAAAATTAAACTAAAATAGAAAGAACTAAAGGGAAAAAAGGAACGCACAGATTAAAGATGAAAAAAAAATTGTTCTAGATGAAATAAAAATGGTTTCTAATAAAAGTCGTTCTTGATGTGTAAAATAAAAATTGTTCTTGACGTAAATGATTCTTGACGAACAAAATAATCCTTAAAAAAAAAAAATAGTTATGGACACAAGAAAAGTTTATAATAAAAAAGACGGTTATTGACAAAAAAACAAATAAATGAATAAATGATAAAAAGCTCCAGATAAAAATGGCTCTTGATGAAAAAGAAACTGTCTGCCCCTGATAAAAGAAAAAAAAAAACTATGGCACTTGATAAATAAATATAAAAAAAAGGCTTATACAAAAAAATGACCCCAAATAAACATGGTTCTTAATTAAAAAAAAAAAAAAAAAAAAATAATTACCTATCCACAACAATAAACCTGGATAAATTACAACCATTTTTTCAACAGAACATAAAAATAAATAAATAAAAAAAAAACTGCGTAAATTAAGTGAGAGTTCTTTTATTCATTTTCTACAAACACTGAGCACTGTAAATAAAACAGCTCGCATAGATACACGAAAAAAGAAAAAGAACAGAAGAGTAATTGTGTCTCTTTCATGCTGCAGAAATATTGAAGGCACGGCAGAAAGAAAGAGAGCGTTTAAAAGGGGAGAAAAGGAGATTACTTCGTCTTTTTTTCGTCTGCACACTGCTACTGAAGAGACTTTAGTACCAAAATAAGCATGTGAAAAGTTGACTGAGTGTGGGGAAATTTAAGAGTGAAAGGGTTGATAGCAGAGAGAGAGAGAGAGAGAGAGAGAGAGAGAGAGAGAGAGAGAGAGAGAGAGAGAGAGAGAGAGAGAGAGAGAGAGAGAGAGAGAGAGAGAGAGAGGGCAGCCACCAGTAAACCTGACAGCTTCTTGTAGTACAGAAAAAAACATGTCAACAGAAAACGTAACAAGGGTCAGTATTCCAAGGCCAAACTATTATAGACTCAATACCACCTCTACCACGCCGCCGCTGCCACCATCACCACCACCACCACCTCTACGTGTCCCTCCCCGCGTCCAGTGTTCAGTGAAATATTCCCGCAGACAAGACGCCACGTGGAAACAGCGGAGGAACGAGGCACTAAAAAAGGGAAGTGAAGAAACGAGATGAATAGAAAAGCACGGAATTGAGAGAACAGAAAAAAAAGAAAAAAAAAACTGAGAATGGTGGTTGTTTTGAAATTTGTGACTTTTTATTTTTTTTCTACGTTGAAGACTTTTCTTTTTGTTTCGTTTTGAAGTTATTTTTTCTGTTGTTTAAAAGTAAAAAAAGATTCGAAGCGATTTTTTTTTCTCAATAATTCATTTTTAAAAGAGAAAATCCTGTAATTCGTATTTGATTTCAAGACACCGTCGATTTTTTTTTTCCTTTAAAATAAAAAAAAGAGGCTGAAAATGTTTACGAAAATATAATAACTGAGTATTATTATTTTTTTTTTATTTATATAAGAAGCAACTTTTTCAAACAACTCATTGACTTCAAGAATCTAACCCCAATCTCAGTACCATTTTTTTTTCTTCTTCAAAATGAAAAAAAAATGCGAAAAGAGAAAGAACAATAATCCTGAGCATTTTCTTTTTATTTATATGAGAAAGAACGAGAAAGAAAATCTCACCACTTTTTTTTTTTTTTTATCTTTAAGAGGGAAAAAAAGAGGTTGAAAGATTTGCGAGAAGAGCACGAACGATAAACCAGAGTAATTTTTCATTTGCATGAGAGAGAGAAAAAAAAAGAAATAAACGTGCCTACATTTCTTAGCTCTCTTATTTGTATGAAAAGATTTGAGAGAAGCAAAAAAAAAAAAAAAAAAAAACAAGTTACGTAAATTTGTCGTTGTATCTGAGAAGGAAAAGCAACGAAACATTGAGAAAAAAATAAACTTTTCCGGTTTTCATAATTCGTATCCGGGAAGGAAAAAAGAACAAATCATCAGGGAAAATCAAGGAAAACTGGATGATGTCTTAATGATCGAGTTACAGCGAGAGGGGGAGAAGCGTAGGAAATCATGGAGACGATGAAAAAGAAGACGATGAAGAAGAAGAAGAAGAAGAAGAAGAAGAAGAAGAAGAAGAAGAAGAAGAAGAAGAAGAAGAAGTACGAATCATTACAGAAAGTGAGTGAAAAGTGTTATTTTTCGATATTCCTAGAAGAAACAAACAAACAAACAAACAAACAAACAAACAAACAAAAAGAAAGAAAGGAAAACATTACTTACTAAAAGAAATTAAGAAAGAACCAACTTTTTTTCGTTTTCAAAGTAGTAGTCTGAAGACAAAGTAAGAGACACACAGACAGACAGACAAACAAGCTCATTGACAGCAAGACATGCACTGACAGAATAAGATAAAGCAAGAGAGACAGGGAGAGAGAAAATAAGTAAGAACGTAGGAATTTGAAGACAGACAGACAGACAGACGTACACCAAAGTAGACAAAGAGAGAGAAACAAGAGAGAAAGTAGTAATTTTTAAGACAGACAGACAGACGTACAAGAAGAAAAACAAGGATAGGGAAAATAAGAAAGTAGTAATTTGAGGACAGACAGACAGACAGACAGACAGACAGACAGACAGACAGACTTACTGACAGCACAGGACACACAATGAGAGAAAAAAATAAGGCGGACAGATGAAAGAATAAGAAAAGGAAAGAAAAATAAGCAAGTTAGAAAGTAGTAATTTGAAGAAAGATACAGACACACATTGACAAAGAGTAAAATATATAATAGAGAGAAAAAAAAAATAAAGAAAAAAGAAAAGCAACAATAATTTGAAGATTGAAAACAATTTAAAGATGCAGAGAAAGAAAAATAAAACAAATATAGGTACAAAAGCATAAAACACAAGACAACAAACCAAAACAGACAAAAGAGAATAAGAAAACGAAAGAAAAGACGAAACGAGAGAGAAAGAGAGAGAAAAAAAAAGAAAAACTAAAAGCACAGGTTCTTAGCGGCAAAACCTCATCTTCCCGGCCCATCATTTCTCTCTTGGAAGGAAAAATGGGTTTCCTTCCCGGGCACTATTTGTTATTTTATGTGCGCGGCGATGATGACACAGAAAACGAGGTGAGGTAATGAGTGGAGCAGTAACGGGGCGCTTCTCACTCCTGCGTCTATTTGCTTCGCTCGTTTGCCTCCTCCTTTACCTGCTGATGGATGAACGTGTGTGTCTGTTTGTATCTGTGTGTGTTTGTGTTGTTTTCATTTACTTATGATTGTGTCTATCTGTAGAGCCTTCTGCTAGTGTCTTACTCAACACCACCACCACCACCACCACCGATAGCTAATTTTCATGTCCTTAAACCTTCACACTATACATATTTCACACCATTCCTTCGGCTTAGTGATACTGAAGACGCCCAGTAACTACGCACACTTATAAAACGTGGAATGGATGGATTAAAAATGAGAGATCGTGAAAACGGCCTGGCAACTCAACCTTAACCGGCCACTCGTCGTCACTAGGCTAGACACTCAACTCGCTCACTAAATCTCCCATAACTCACCATACACACATCTCCATACACTCATTACCAACTCAACGTACCTGCTAAAACATACGATTCAAGATTCTGTTACAGTTTCGGCAGTTCCGTTTCGTTTTGAGCAGATAGGAGAGAAAATATTGATGCACAGGTTCACAAGCACTCACGCGTCACAAGCACGGCGGGACTGGCAGATGCGGGGCAGCCTGGTGTGTTGCTTCTGTTCCTTGTCTCGAAGCTGTCCCGTGATGCTGCGAATGGCGTGGCTGCGTTGAGGTTAATGTAATGGTGCTGTGTGTGCTCGAATTGTAGTTTTGAAAGGTTATATTGATAGGGAAAGGTGTTATTGAGTATTTATTGTTTTTATAAGGCTATTTATTGATTTTTTTTTCTATTTGTAGCTAGTTATTTATTTTATTATTGTAGTTGGTTATTTATTTTGGTTATTCAGTTTTTTTTTCTACTTTCTAGCTTTTTTTTTTGTAAGATTGCTGGGGAGCTTCGAATAGATTAATAATTTGCATCGCCTACCAAAGAATTAGTGATACATTGAAATTAGAGGAAAATGGGAGGCAAGTTCACATTTTTAGTGGTGCTGGTATGAAGTCTGCTCTTGCACACACACACACACACACACACACACACACACACGTAATACACTCATACACAAGGAGAAATAGAAAGAGAAGACGGAAAAGAAAAGAAAAAGAAAAGAAAAACCTGAATTATCCACTTCTTTCAAAGGTTCACGAAGCACCGGTCAGAAGTGAGTCATTCTTTCCTTCTTTTATTCCCTCTCTCTCTCTCTCTCTCTCTCTATTTTCAGTTTTTCCTCCCCCGATCACAGCAAACTCCTGCGGCGGTTCGCGGGGCAGCCAGCACCTGATCCGGGTAATGTTGTGTTTCTGATGCCGGTCATGTGGAGACCCGCTCACCGCCACCTGCTTCTTCCACCTTCCCACCTCCACCTTACTCCACCTGCTGCCCCTCACGCCCCTCCAACATGCCCCTCCACCCCTCCCCCATCCACCAGCCTCCATTTTACCCTCCCACACTCCACCTGCCACTACCGCCCCTCCCAGACCACCCACTTCTTACCTCCTACCGCAGTCTCGCAGCCTCGATTTCCTCTCGCACTCTCTCGTTCATACTGATTAAAATCCTAAGTTCTCTCTGAGCCAGAAGCGTCCGGCAGATTGTGACTGGTTTGCTATTTCGCTGGTTCGCTGGTTCGCTTCATGTCGCGGGGTTTCCTTGTGTGGTTACTGTGTGTGTATGTGTTGCTATTCTGGTTCACGCGTTAAGGATTTCTTGCTGTCTTTTTGTGTGGTCAAGGAGAGTTCAGTAACGTCACTGACTTACGCTCACTACAGACGTCTTACTATTTTTTTAAGTGCACTCGTTTAAGTAGTAACATCATTCACACGACAGACGATCTCTTACTTGTCTTTTTGTGTGGTTAAGTAGGGTTTAATAAGTAACGTCACTCTTACTGTTGTTTTAAGTGGACCCGTGTAAGTAACATCTCTCACACGACAGGCGATCTCTTGCTACCTTTTTTTTTGTAAAGTGGAGCTGTATAAGTAAGTTGCGTTTCGTCTCTTCTTTCGTTTTCTTATTCTCTTTTGTTTGTTTTGTTTGTTGTCTTGTGTGTTATGCTCTTGTACGTATATTAGTTTCATTTTTCTTTCTCTGTCTATCTTCAAATTGTTTCTTTTATTTATTTTTCTCTCGTCTGTCTTTCTATCTTCAAATTATTGTTACTTTTCTTTTTTCTTTATTTTTCTCTCTATTGTATGTTTTTCTCTTATTCTTTATCAATGTGTGTCTGTATCTGTCTTTAAATTATAACTTTCTAAATTGCTTATTCTATTTATATTTTTTTCTTATTCTTTCATTTTCTGTCCGTGTTAAGTTACTCTCACTACACCCTCTTACTTATATGACAGACGAATTACTTCACATACATTGGGGACTAAAAGACATAAACATCTCGGTCACTCCTTGTCAAGTTCTCACGGGCTCACTCAGAAGTCGGCTGAGGAAAACACTCTTCTCTTTCCCAGTGAATTTCCTGGAGCAGTTGGCGAATACAGAATACAGTGCAAGTTAACGTGTTCCTGACAGTGTGTTCGGCCACCTCGGGACTCCAGCTTCTCTGTCAAGGTCGTAAATATTCACAACCGCCTTGACTCTCGTATTCAGAAACGCTTTGCTCTCTCACACGACTATTTTCAAAGACCACAGAGATGATTAGCCGGGTTCTCATGAGTGCTCTTCATGTTAATAATGTAGAAGTCTCGTTAATATGTCACTAGAACCGTAAAAACACTCTAAAACTCAGTGTAACTTCAGCTACAGTGGAGGTACGACCAGAATGAGGACCTAATCCTTACCAAGGGATTATGGATGATCTAGTTACTCATCCAGCACATTGTATTTTATCGATGCTACTAAGAGTAACTGTCAGGGGATAGATCAAGCTTGAAAACTGCCTCAAGTACTGAATTAGTCAAGCTTAAAAGATAACCCTTAACAGTCAGAGAGTTGAAGAAAACCAGAATAGAAGAAGGGAAGAAAAAGGCGTTTCAGCGTCAGCCAATCAGCCAATCAACTTCCGTCAGCATTTTGCATCTCAGTATCAAGGCAGGTCGCTTTCATGACGCTGCTTTGCGCGACTGTGGCTCTGCAAGACACGACGCAGAGTCTTCAGGACGTGAGGGAAACGCCACCACGAGCTGGCCAGTCCTCTGCTTCAGTTACGAATTATTCAGTGCCATATACATTAGTAAAGGGAGGGAGCAATCTCATCTTCTCAGGCCATTATCTCGTAATGACTCATGGATAGCAGCGGGTCTTGTGAACAGTCAAGGCTGCTAATTTAAAGGTCAGCGTCTTCCCCCAGCAGGTCACCGCCAGAGCCACCAGTGCGAGGGTGCGCCACGACACAGTGGACCCCCGTGGGGAGCCACATCCCGCAGCTGTGGGGGGCAGCAGCGCCACAAAGTCATGTGCCAGCGGCCAGAGTGGTTATGGATCACCTAATTGTATCTCACTGACCTTGTTAAGACTACGTAACAGGGGATCAAATCAAGTTTGCAAACTGTTTGTAGTACTGAATTGGTTAATCTTGAGAAGGGAAGCCATAAGAGAGTTGAAGAAAAAGGAAAGTAAGGGAAGGGAGAGGGAGAAGAAAAAGGCGAATTCCAGCAGCAGCCAGTCAACCACTCAACAGCCAAAAGAACTTCACCTTACTGACCTCAGACTAACCAGCAGGGGATCACATCAACATTGCAAACTGTCTGTAGTATTGAATTAGGTGTGAGTCATAAGATAGCAGAAGAAAATGGGAATAGGGGAGGAGAGGAAGGGAGGAGAGAGGCTTGTTTCAGTCACTCAGCCACTCAACATTCGTCAGCATTTGGCAGTGACGGTCAGCCATTCATCCTCATTCCCCCAGTCTCGTTATCTCCACGCTCCCCGCACGCCGTCACGAGGCAGCGGGAGTGTGGGATTTATGTCTGCCTATTGATGGAGATTAAGATGGTGAAGGACAGGGCGAGGGATCTGTCTTCCTCTCGTCTTGTCTCTCTCTCTCTCTCTCTCTCTCTCTCTCTCTCTCTCTCTCTCTCGAATTCATCTTATTTTCAAGACCGCATAGATTATTTCGTATTTTTTTCATTTCTTTTCTTTTCTTTTTATTCGTTGTATTTGTATTTATGTTATGTTTACTTACTTAGGTATATATTATGCGGAAGTCTGTGAGATATTTTCCTATCTATCTATCTATGTCTATTTATCTATTCATCTATCTACCTAACTAGCTGTCTGTATTTAGTTGTCTATCTATCCATGTATTTATCTATATCTACCTATCTATCTATCTATCTAACTATCTATCTATTTGACTTTCCGTCTGTCTTTACCCACAACACCTACCCTCAGCTCTCTCCCCCAGTCTACTCTCCCTTACCTCAATCTACTCTCCCTTCCCCAGATCTATCTATCTATCTATCTATTTGACTTTCCGTCTGTCTTTACCCACAACACCTCCCCTCCTTAACTCTCCCCCCAGCTCTCTCCCCCCCAATCTACTCTCCCTTACCCCAATCTACTCTCCCCAGTCTTCCTCTCACTCCATTTCATCTCTCTACATTCGATCCTCTCCCCAAAGACTTATGATTATTGGTGTTATTAATTACGAGAGTGAGAGGCGTAATGGCGGCCAGACCAGATATTAGCAGCGCGACCTAGGGGGAGAGAGAGAGGGAGATAGAATGTGTGTGTGTGTGTGTCAGGCGGCCTAATGCAACTAGGGGAGGCTTATGGAATTGTGTAGGCCTGCTGGTTTGCGTGGAGACTTTTGTTTGTTTCTGTGTTGCTAGTCTATGCTCTCTCTCTCTCTCTCTCTCTCTCTCTAGCACAGTTTTCATTTTCGCTATCTATCTTTACGTACACTTACACCAAAACATTCTTTCCAACATTTGCTTTAATTTAACACCGAATAAAATAAGTCAACAGTCTTTTTTTCTTATTTTCCCCTTCCATGCAAAATCCTTCCCTCCTTCCCTCCTTCCTTCCTTCCTTCCTTCACTCCTTCCCTCTCAACTTAGACTTTTCATCCTTTACGAGTGTTTACAAGCATTTAGAAGCGGCAATGTGTGGGAAGGCGGAGCATTCAGAGGATGTAAGGGATGAGAGTAAGAGAGTGAGTGAGTGAGTGAGTGAGTAAGTTGGTAAGTAAGGAAGCTGGTAGTGAGTCATGCAGTTCTCATTCTTTAGTGATTTGCTTGACTTTTTTTTCGGAGTAAGTTAGTGAATTTAAGAGTTAAACGTTTGAGTCACTTAGTACTTAAAGGAAGAGGAGGGGGAGGAGGAGGGGGAGGAGGGAGGAAATAGAAGAAGAAAAAGAAGAAAAAGAAAAAGAAAAAAAGAAAGAAGAAGAAGAAGACGAACAACAACAACAACAACAACAACGAGGAGGAGGAGGAAGAGTAAGATTACACGGATTAAATAACGTGAACAAATACCAGGAAAAGCGAAGAGAGAAATAGGAAGAAGAGAAGCAAACTGAAGGAGGAGGAAGAAGAGGAGGAGGAGGAGGAGAAGAGGATTACAAAGGGATTACATTGGAAGAACAGATGCTACAGACGGAGAAGGAGGAGAAGGAATAGAGGATTAAATAAGAAGAAAAGATGTCAGAGGAGGAGGAGGAGGAGGAGGAGGAGGAGGAGGAGGAGGAGGAGAAGGAGGAGGAGGAGGGTTTGGACACAAGATAGAACACAAGGGTTAAGGGCAGCGTGTGTACTTGTTCCGTTCATGTAGGTGAAGTATTAGGTCTCTCTCTCTCTCTCTCTCTCTCTCTCTCTCTCTTAAAGCCACAAACTATTTACTTCTTTATATTTTTTTCTTTCTCTCTCTCTCTCATCCTTCTAGATTGTCTTAACTTTCTTTCTTCCTCTCTTTTTTCTTCTTTCACTCTTCCTTATCCCTTCAAATTGTCTCAACATTTTTTTTTCCATTCTGTTATTCTTCTAAATCATCTTTCCTTCTTTCTTTCTTCTCCTGTTCTTCAAAATTATCTTAACATTCTTTCTCTCTCTCTCTCTTATCCTTCTATATCATCTCTTCTTTCTTTCTCCTCTTATTCTTCTAAATTATCTTCACTTTCTTTCATTCTTATCCTTCTAAGTAATCCTTCCTTCTCTCTTTCGTTGCCACTTTAATTCATTGTTCTTCCTTCTTTCCTTCATTGTCTTACACTTATGAATTGGCGTTCCTTCTTTCTTCCTTCTTTTGTCCTAAGATGAAATAGTTAAAGTTTACATTATACACAAAAAAGTAGTTAAAAGTTACGTAATAGAAAAAAATGAATTAAAACAGTAAAAATCCGATAAAGCAAAAAAAAAAAAACTTCAATAGAAAATATTTTAATACTTTAATAGAAAAAAATAGAACAGTTAAAAGTCCCATAATAAAAAAAAAATGAAAATAGTAATAATTTGAAACAACACACACACACACACACACACACACACAAGAAAACTAAATTAAAATACTAAAAACTCCCATAATAGAAAAAAAAGAGAAAAACTATAGCATTTTCTATTTAACTTCCATTACACGTCTGAATCTTACCCTCCAGGGCATGCAGGTGGTGGTGGTGGTGGTGGTGGTGGTGGTGGTGGTAATGAGAACAAGTGTGGATGCTGGAAACTTTTATTTATCTCATTATCTGGTACAAAATCTTCCAAACATATGGGTATAATATTTGGCTGGAGACAGACATAACTATTGTGATCTTGTTCTTGATCTTGTTCTTCTTCTTACATCTTTACTGCTTCAGAACTAATCACCTAATTAATTTTTTTACCTTGCAGTTTTCTCCAGGTATTCCTCTCTCTCTCTCTCTCTCTCTCTCTCTCTCTCTCTCTCTCTCTCTCTCTCTCTCTCTCTCTCTAAAGAAATCACGAGACTAAGAAAACACTAATATAAAAATAAATAAAAATAACCGTAGAAATAAAAATATAGACGATTTTAGTTACGTATGCAGACTGAAGAGATCAACAAAATAAATAAATAAATAAATAAATAGACAAATAAAGAAATAAACACGAATATGAAAAAAAATGCATGAGCTAAGGACTTACAGGAAATAAGAAGAAAATGATAAAAGAAGGAAGAAATATATAAACTCTACGTAAAGAGAAGTTAAGTTATGCACCAATGAAACACTACACAGCATTCGTAACAGCTTCACGTGACCTGAGGATTACCTGGAGACACCTGGGACCTCATGGGCACTACTATTTTCCCACGCTTTTAAAATTTTCCCACACTTTAAAAAAAAATTTCCCATGCTAAACAAAAATTTTCCCACACTACTTTTTTTTTTCCCACGCTCTCACCAAATTCTTCCACGCTCTACCAATTTTCCCCCACGCTCTTAGTAAAATTTCCCACGCCCTTACAAACTTTTCCCACATTTCCTACAATTTCCCATGCTCTCTCTAAACTTGCTCACCCTCTTTCTAAAAATTTTCCCGCGCTCTTGCTAAAATCCCCAATCTCTTACTAAATTTCCCAACTCCTACTAAAAGTTTCCACGTTCTGCTAAATTTCCTCACGCTTTACCATATTTTCCCACAGTCATACTATTAAACCATTATCCTCGTTAGCAGTGCCCATGGCAAGCCAATATTGCATCACGATAGTTAGTAGTAATGATAAAAAGTAAAAATATCCCTTAGAACAAGACAAGCATGTTTTGTTTTTACGTATATCACAAAAGAACTAGTTAATCATACACTGACTAATACGCACGCACGCACACACACACTCACACACTCACATACATACACACACACACGCTTGAAATAAGAAAATAATGTTATGTATTCCATTTACACGTACAAGTAATACAAAGACACAGAAGCTCATGTACAGCCTTTCCTTGTTTACCAAAAAAGCGATTCCCGACGTGTTCGTAAAGGTAACCAACCCTCACTGCTAGAGTACAAAAACACTTCAGTTACTCCTTCAATGCAACAGAGAAAACGGACTCCACCTGGCGCTGACATCCCGTTTTCTATTAGCTTACCCTTAGCTTATTACAAAGACACACATGTCATTCCTTCATGCAAAGAAAACGGCTCCATCTGTGCATCATATCTCGTTTTCTATTGGTCTGGTCTCCATCCTTATTCCTGGAGCAAAAAAATAATTAAATAAATCAAAACACTTCAGTCATCCTCAATAGGCGAAGAAAATGACTCCACTTGCATTTCACACCTCGTTTTCTGTTGACGGGGGACCTGCGTAGTGTCACAATATACTAAATTAATCGTAACTACAGCCAAAGAGCATCCAAGTACATGAAACACACCTACACAGGCCAGGGAAGGTGAAGGTGACAGTATCAAGGCAAAATACTGGGAGAAAAAGGTGAAGGAAGCTGAAAAAGTGGCCAGTGTTTGCGAAGTGTTGACTGCTTTGCGTTTTCTTTCAAGTGGTTATGGAATGAATGTTGTTGTGTTCGTATTTTGAAACGCTTTGATTTGGTTAGCACAATTTTCAAAGGCCATGGAAGTAATTAGTCAGGTTCTCACGGTTCTTTTATTCCGACTGATTATGAGAATCCTTGCAACCATTTCACTACGAGACTCAACAATTCACAGCACAGGAAGCAATGAAATCTTTTTAAAACCATTGACAAGAAGGAAAAAAAAATGAAATAAAAGATTAGATTTAGCAATTTATAGCCAGTGTAATGCTAAGAGGTGGAGCGAGAAATGCGCCAGACTGGTTGATAATTATGCAAAACCGTTTCGAATGTCAAGGGAAGCGTTGAATTATAACTACAGTCTTGAAAGGACCTTAGAAATATACACTTCACTACACCCACTTGAAAGTAATGGGAAGAGAAGCCAAGAAGTTTCAGAATACAAGCCCAGAGTATAGTGGACCTGTAGTAGTAGTAGTAGTAGTAGTAGTAGTAGTAGTAGTAGTAGTAGTGAGCTCTTTCAAGGATATATCAAGACACTTCTCCAGTTATTTTATAGACTTAAAAGGGACTAACATCTCACTGGGCCCCCTTTTTTATCTTCCTTTGCGTTCCCCTTTGCTAGAGCCCTCTTACATAAAAAGTAGTAGTAGTAGTAGTAGTAGTAGTGAATGGAAATATCACTCATGCTTACCAACATTCCGAAACTTATTCTACCGTTCGCTACAACTCGTACAAACTCTCCCGTGGCCAGCACACACCCCACCTCACCTTTCCATCCTGGCGGAACCTAAAATACGCAACTCTTTGAATGTCCAGAACTACCGTGAGGAAAAATAGAAGCTACGAACACACACTCTTATGAATACAAATATCACAAAAACACGTAATGCCTCTCAGATCAAGAACTCATTTGTCATTTTCACCCATAATGATAAATGCGAAGTTAACACCAAACCTGTGTCATGAAGCGCTTCGTTCCCCCACCAGGACCATTTCCAAAGGCCACAGAGATGACAGTCGGGTTCTCAAGGTGTTTTTCCCTGTTGGTGATGCAGAATCCTTGTTAATCAATCACTAGAATCATGAAAAAACACCCTTGAGAACCTCGGTCACTTCCACTGCGGCATGGTAAGTGTTAGAGGTGAGATGACGAAGCGTTTGAGTACTCAGGCCCGCATCACACACGCGTTGCTAAATGTTAAGTTAATTACATAATTACTGGTTAATATATACGTACATACGTGGGCAGGAGTAATGGCGTTATGCACTGGTAAGCTCTTAAATGTACAGCGTATAAAAGACCAAATATACACTGAAATAAATAAGTGTAATAGTAACTCAAGATTCCTTTACCTAATTAGGAAAGTTCTCGAAATATGGCGTTTGTGAAATATATATAAATCATACATATTATTTTCGTATTTCGTGATGTTAATGGTGCTGGATATCCAATTTGTCACTTCTTTGCCTTATTTCTCTATTGTCATACTGTCTATCGTCATTCTGTCAATATACTGTCCCTCAAATACGCAGAGAGATTATGAAGTATTCACTACCTTGCCTTGTACTTCCTCAGCTGTTCGTCTTGTTGAATATTACACTCGTGAGGGAAACACACGCTAATACCCAATTCTCATATTACTATAGTCAATAAAAAAATAATAAATAAATAAATAAATAAAAAATCTGCAACTTTATCTTTAAATTCAAAATCCAAGTGATTATGTAAACTATTCACTCATGTATCCAATCTCTGTATTATACGTATACGAAATTTTAAAGAACCAAGTGTGCGTCTCAAATCCGTTATCAGAGACGCTTCGCTCTCACCACGACTATTTTCAAAGGCCACAGAGATGATTGGCCGGGTTCTCTAGAGTGTTTCTACTGTTGATAATGTAGAAATCTTGTTAATCTGTCACTGGAACTGTAAAAACAGCCTTGGAAACCCGTGTGACTTCAACTATATAGAGCCTTTGGTAAGTAGTTTAAGTGGGGCGCAGAAGCGTTTCCAAATATGGCCCTTACACGTAAGAAAGTAAAAAAATAAGAACTAAACATGTACTTAATATAGCATCTTATCATCTATACAGTTTACATTTGTGCAGCGGTTAATTATTTACAGCCGATGTGTAAACAATTATCATATGTAGAGTGGGAGGGATGCTGGACTTACAAAAATGATGCAAACATTATGAAACCACTTAATAATGATGATACAAAGACGTAACTGGCAACTCCCCATTTTCTACGGAGCGGACACGAAAGAAAACGTGACGGTATCAACAATTAAGTATCGTATGTGTGACACGTGACAAAGCAATAATTATCGTACCGTCTTCTTAACATTACAGATGCGATATGTATGTCTACGTATGCTGAAATGAGTATTGTAGACTTGTACTTCCTTACCATTTCTGAAACTTAGATGAAACTTGGTGATTTTTAACTAATATATAAAAGAACTTAGGAATTTTACATTATTATTATTATTTTTTCATATTGTAAAAATGAACTTAATTTTCCGTTTTCACACAGAGAGGAAAACCGTAACGATATCCTGATTTTTCATACTGTAAAACGAAGGGGATTCTAATAATGCTCGATTTTTCACTTCATGCAAACAAGAAAACTTAAATAAGTCAATGGTTTTCACAAATTTTAAAGAACTTAATAATAATTTCGAGTTTTTCGTCTCATACAAAGAACAAAATACTTTTCATGATATCAAGAAGCACCTGTTGATTTCCTGGTTTTCCCTATCATACAAAGAAGAAAATACACAAAATACACTTAAGTTTTTAATACGAATACGTTAAAAACAATACGTTCAATACCTGGAAACGAGTTATACAGAATACAATAAAGAGAATTCAACAACAACTGTTCAGTCGGTCAATCTACAATAGGGATGAAAGAAAGAAAGGAAAATAATAATAATAATAATAATAAAAAATGTGAGAAGAAGCCATAGAAAAGACAAGAAAAGTTGGTGTTTTTTTTCCTTACTTAGAGGTGAAAGAATGGCGATAAAACAAATAAAAAAAAAAAGTTATTGCAAATTTTAGCCCATGATGAAAACAAATAAATAAATAAATAAATAAAATAGATAATAAAACAAATCAAAAAAAGTAAAATAAAATAAATAAACAAATAAATAAATAAATGTGTTAGTTCAGTTTTTTAGTCCATAATTTTAATTCAGAAAATTAAAGACAAACGTAGGTGACATTATTATTATTATTATCATTTTTATTTTTTTTTTATTTTTACTTAAATGTGACGAACGAATAACAACAAGAAAATCGAAAAGGTGTTATTCAAAATTTTAGCAGAAACTGGTGCTGGCAGAATAATAATAATAATAATAATAATAATAATAATAATAATAATAATAATAATAATAATAATAATAATAATAATAAATAAAATGTTAGTTCAAATTTGACCCAAAAGACAGGAAAAGACTTAAAAGAAAAAAAATCATTAGTTATAGTTTTATCCCAAATGTAACAAGAAAGACAACGAAAACTTGAAAAAAAAGTGGTAGTAATAAAATTTTCACCACAAACAATAAAACAAAGGAAAAATGAGGAAGAAAGAAAGATATCAGACTTTTTTTTTTTAACTCAAAGGAACGAAAAAAGGAAAATGAGAAGGAATGAAAATGAGAGGAAGGAAAAAAAAAGAAAAACAATGAGAAGGAAAATAGAATACTAGACCTTTTGTAACTCAGATAGATGGAGAAGAAAATGAGAAGCAAAAGTATGTTAGTTCTTTTTTACTTTAGAGGAACAAAATGAAAAGAATACACGAAAAAAATAGAAGAAAAAGTAGCTCAAAGGGACAAAAGGAAGAAAATCAATAAAAAAATAAAAAAAAAATACCTTAGAGGGACAAAAAAAGGAAGATAATCAACAGAAAAAAAGAAAGAAAAGAAGAAAATAAAAAGTCCTATTCTAACAGCAGAGGGACGAAAAAAGACTCATAAGGGACAAAAAACAAGAGAATCAATAGAAAAAAAAAAGAAAAGAAAATAGCTCAGAGGGACAAAAGGAGGAGAACAAACAAACAAGAAAAAAAAAAAAAAAATCGAGTCCTATTTTCATCCAGAGGGACGAGAGAAAAGTCATAAGGGTGTTAATCTTACAGCACAGTGGGGGGAGGTGAGAGGGAAGAGCAAGGTTACAATCTAGATGTGTTATTTAGTATCTTACAGTGAAGGACAAGCGTACAGAGAAGCATGTCAGGCACGGAATCCCTACCAAGCACTGCGGGCTGCGTGTTGTGGTGGTGGTGGTGGTTGAGGTGGTGGTGGTGGTGGTGGTGGTTTCGTCAGCGTCTCCTTCAGGAATACTGCAAAGAGAACAACAGGGAATGCATAGGGTGCGTGTACTTTAAGGTTTTCTTCCCTCCTGATCATATTGGTGAGTATTTATTTATTTATTTATTTTTTTTTTTTGTGGTGAGTCAAAATAGAGCTCAAATCATGATATTTTTTGTTTTGTTTTTACAGTATGCAGCAAATGATGTCTTTTTATAGTGTGCAATAGGGGCTAAATTCGTATCTTTTTTTTTTTTTTTTTAAGACAGTTGGGCTCAAATCATGTTTTCTTTTACGACAATAAGCACCAAATTCACGTTTTTTTTTTTTTTTTTCATGTTTTCTTTACAGCAATAGAGTTCAAATCACGTTTTCTTTAGGACGGTGGAGCTCAAACCATGCTTTTTTTATTTATTTTTTTTACGGCAATAGGGACCAAATCATGTTCAAATAAAAAAAATAAAAAAGCCTTTTGAAATTAAAGAAAACGGACGATAAGACAAAACAGCCACAAGATTAGTGATCACTGAAAGCAAGTTAAGACCAAGATCATTTGCAAAACACCAAAAAAAGAAAAAGAAAAAGAATAAGTTTGAATGATGGAAAAAAAAGGACCATTAGTGAATACTCCGTCAACAAACGACGTTCATTTGTATCAGAGAGAGAGAGAGAGAGAGAGAGAGAGAGAGAGAGAGAGAGAGAGAGAGAGAGAGAGAGAGAGAGAGAGAGAGAGAGAGAGAGAGAGAGAGAGAGACTATAATTTGCGAGTCCTGGGTAGAGAGTCCTGGGTAGAAAAGGAAAAAAAAGAAAAAAAGAAAGGAAAATGAAAAGTAGAATCTGAAAAGGTCATTTGTGAACATTGAAAGGAGTAAAAACAAAACAAAACATTTGAGTACCTGAGGAAAATTAAGGACATTTGCTTGTATCACTTATGCTTCCAAGATAAATTACATGTAAGCCCATTAATTAAGTCTCCCAAAGTGAGTTATAGGTAAAACACTTAATTAATCTGGCCAGGTGAGGACAGATAATCTCCTTAATTAAAATAATCCAGCTAAGATACCCGTATTTTTTTTCACAATCTACCTAATTACAAGTTAAGTTTTTTTTCCAGGTAAGTTACAGGTAAGTCCATCAAATTAAGTTTCTCTAAGTTACAGGTACGTTTTCTAATTATGTTTCTCAGGTAAGTAACAGGTATACCTCCTAATTAAGTTTCCCAGGTAAGTTTAGATTAGGTCTATCAATATTTTCAGATCAGTAGCAAATAGACCTACACAAGTTATCCAGGTAACTTATATTTCTTTTATGATTTATTCCTTCTTCCTTCATTTTCAATTTTTTCTCCTTATTCGTCTTGGTTTTCTCTACCCTTCTTCTATTTTAATGTTCAATCTTCTGTATATTTTCTATTGTTCCTTTATTTTATCATTCCTTCCTTTATTCCGTTTTCATGGCCCACTTTATCCTTTGTTATTTTATCAGACTTTCTTTCTTTCTTCCTTTCCATATTTTTTTTTCCTTTATCACTTATTCAATCAACCTAATTTTCTTGAATTCTTACGTTTACTCTTTCTTTCTCCTTTTCGTTTTTCCATTCAATACATTTTTTTTACATTTATTTAGATTCCTCTAATCTTCTTTAGTCTCTTCTTTCCCTTTCCTCGTTTTCACTCCCATTCTATTTTTTTTATTTTATTTATTCATTTTTTTCACTTTGCCTCTTTCGTTTATTTAGTTTCTCTCCGTTTTATCTTTCTTTTCTTCATCATGTGTTCACGTAAGTAGCGTATGTCAACTACTCTCTCTCTCTCTCTCTCTCTCTCTCTCTCCTGGTTCTTTTGATCACGTAAATTACTCCCACGTGAATTAATCCCACATGTTTTTCCACAACCTCCCTTTTTCCTCTGCCGTATTTCTCATTTTAATATTCATTGGTATTACTCGACAGTTTTCCGCTTAATCTCGTTGGCCACACTTCAAATGGCTGGTCCGTGGCGCCAAAAAACAGAGGAAAGAGTGATTTATACCTGTTGCGTTTACCTGTGTTACTGTTTACCTGTGTGTGTGTGTGTGTGTGTGTGTGTGTGTGTGTGTGTGTGTGTGTGTGTGTGTGTGTGTGTGTACGTCTTTGTGGTGATCTTTTTTTTCTATTTATTTATTTGTTGATTGATTGATTTGATTGTTTAAGGTTTGTGTTTTTCTTTGTTGTTGTTTTTTTTTGTTGTTTTTGATTATTGTGTTATTCTTATGGTGTTCTTGTATGGCATCGTTAAATTTGTGGTTGACGTAAATATCTGTCTATCTGTTTGTTTATCTATCTATCTATCTATGTATCTATGTATCTCTCTATGTGTGTTTGTGTGTGTGTGTGTGTGTGTGTGTGTGTTTTCTCTTGTTTGGCGTTTTTCTATTTGTGTGTTTGTATATGTGTTTATGAGTTTGTCTGTCTTTGGCGGTTTGTGCCTAAATGTTTGTTCGTTTGTTTGTTTGTTTGTTTGTTTGTGAGTTTTTTTTTTCCCTAGTCTCCGGTTGTCCGCTTGTTTGTCATTCTATCTGTTTTATTGTATTTTTCCCTCGCTATTTGTTTATCTATCTCTGTTTACTTATCTATCCATCAATTTATCCATTTCATTTTCTTTAGCTAACTTTTCTGTCTGTCTGTCTGTCTGTCCAATTACTTCTGTGACCGTCTATATACCTGTGCATTTTACTGTCTGGTTTTGCGCCTGTCTGTCTATGTGTGTCTAATTACACCTGTCTTTTAGTGTCTACATACCTGGGCAGCTACTTATATACCTGTTGATCTTTCTATTTTTTTTTTTTTTGTCTGCCTGTCTGTCAGTTTGTCTTTACTGTATGTAACGGATGATCTTTTAATATATCTGTCTTCCTAGATTTTGTCTGCCTGACCGTCTGTCTGTCTAGTTTTATATCTATCTACCTAACTCTGTGTCTGTTTATCTGTCTGTCTACCCTCTCTCTCTCTCTCTCTCTCTCTCTCTCTCTCTCTCTCTCTCTCTCTCTCTCTCTAACCTCTCATCAGCATTATTCACTCTCCTGAACCCAAACACAGCTCCACGCGCGGCCAAATATTCCCCAAACAGGGGCGACAAAAAACACGCCACTTTGCGCCTCGTCCCAGTGTCGTTTCATGTTCCTCCCACACCTGTTTGTGAGTCCCTTTCTACCTTGCTATTCTCTCTCTCATTATGCCTCGTTAAAGTCCCACCTCCTCCCCCTCTACCTCCCTCTCACTCACCCCCTCTCTCTCTCTTCCTCTCTCGGTCACACGCACGCCCTACACACACACAAAAGAGTAAAAATAACAGGTGTTTTTCTTTTTTTGGGATGGGTGGACGGGGGCTGACTCTCTCTCTCTCTCTCTCTCTCTCTCTCTCTCTCTCTCTCTCTCTCTCTCTCTCGGTTCGTCAAGCTATTATAATTTTTGCTAGTTTGTCTGTCTGTTAGTCTGTCTACATATCTACTTGTCTGTCTGTCTGTCTATCCATCTCTCTGTCTGTCTGTCTGTCTATGAGTTTCCTTGCGCCTCTCTGTCCTTTCCTTCTCCTCCTCCTCCTCCTCCTCATGTCTCATTCCTACAGTTTTAAGTGCCAAGATTCCTTTCCTTTCCTCCTTACACACATTTATTTACATCTCCCTCCCTTCCTCCCTCCTGCAACTCCGCGTCCTCCTCCTCGTACTTCGTCTGATCTTCCTCCTCCTCCTCCTCCTCCTTCTTTTTCTTTCCTCTGCATTCCGAGTCTCATTTTGCCTCTCCCCCTCATCTTTCAAGTCCCAGTTCTGGTCTCCTCTTCCCTCATCCAAGCTTCATTTAACGCCTCGACAAACCCCTCATTACTTCCTCCATTCCTTGATGCTCTCACTCACAGCCCCTCCTCAGCATATACTCATTGCTTCCTTCCTCCCTCTTCATCTACTCTTTCTCTCTCTCTCTTTCTCTCTCTCTTTCTCTGTCTGTGTGTTTGTTTTTGTCTCTTTCTCCTTATCTGCTTTGCTTATGACAAGTTCTGTTTTGTTTTTCGTTATCTTTGTTGACTCTCTCTCTCTCTCTCTCTCTCTCTCTCTCTCTCTCTCTCTCTCTCTCTCTCTCTCTCTCTGCTCAGCCTTCATTTATCACAACTTTTATCTCTTTTTCTATTATGTTCGTCGTTCAACTTTCATCTATTATACTTTTTCCCTTATTCTTTCTCTCTCTCTCTCTCTCTCTCTCTCTCTCTCTCTCTCTCTCTCTCTCTCTCTCTCTCTCTCTCTCTCTCTTGTTATTCCTCGTCTCTCCTCCTCCTTTCATCAATCACACGTTTCCTTTCATTCCCTTTCTGTTGTTCCTTGTCTTTCCTTCATCTTCCATTTATCACACGTTATCTTTCACTCTCCTGTTATTTCTCATCTCTTTAGTACCTTCCATTTATCACATCTCTCTTTGGGCACTCTTCATTAAAAAAAAATAAATAATAATTCCACTTCTCTTCCCTCGTCTCCTGGATTAATAACTTCACTGCACTTTTTTTTTTTTTTAACGACCTCATTTGCTTCCTTATTACTCTTTAAAATTTTCATCTGCACCACACAAAACACTGAAGAGTACTTCTGTATAAGTACTCTTCACTTCTACACCTTTCCCACCTCACCTCTCACCTCTTCCACCTCTCTCACCGCTACCCTTCACTCGCTCTTCCACCTCCTACCTCTACTTCCCCTCCACTCCCTTACTTCCTCTTCCTTCTTTACTTGCTCCCCTCCACTCCCTTACTTCCTCTTCCTTCTTTACTTGCTATGTCATTCTTTTTTTCTTCTCTTATTCCATTTAATTTCCTTTTTGTCTTATTTTTTTTTTATTCAGTAATCCTAACTTGTTCTCCTCTTCTCTTCCATCTGTGTATTTTTTTTGTTTATTCTTCCTCGTTTTCTATTTCTAGTTTATTATTTTTTTTTTAAGTTGTCCTCTTTCTCTTTCCTTTTTTTAATGTTTCCAGCAATAATCTTAATTTGTTTTCCTCTTCTCTCTGTGTGTTTTTCGTTTGTTCTTTCCTTTTTTTTTTCCAATTTCCACTTCATTTTGTTACTTCTTCTTCTTCTCCTCTTCCTTTCATCGTTTCTTCTTCAATTTATATATTACTAATCTTATCTAGACTTCTTTTTTTCCTTCAATCTGTCTAATTTTCTTTCATTCTTCCCCATTTATCATTTTGCGTTATCAATTTTCTTTTAGTTATCCTCTTTCTTTTCCTCTTACTTCCATCCTTTCTTTCTTCCATTTCTCTTTCACTAATCTTGACTCATTCCTTCAATCTCTCTAATTTTTCTTCCATTTTTACCCGTTTATCATCATTCATCAATATTCTTTTACCTGCCCTTCCCCTCCTCCTCTTCCTTCCATCTTCTCTTCTTTAATTTTTTTTTTTATATTACTAATCTTATCTTAACTTCTCCATTCCATGTCACTAATTTCTTTCCCTCCTCCCTAATTATATATTTTTTCTTCCCTTTCATTCATTTAATTTCTTCCCCCATTTTCTTTTTCATATCTACATTATCATTAATTTCAGCTTGCCTCTTCCTCCTCTTCTTCTTCTTCCTCCTCCTCGTCCTACTCTGCGTCTTTCAAGAATTTAATTCCCTCGTTTCTCTTTTCCTTTTTTTTTCTTTTTTTTTTATACCTGTCAGAATTTTCCTCTTGTAGCTTTGGGTTATTTTCTATATTTTCATTTTCTGTTTGTATCTAACGGTCACCACTACAATCTCCTCTTTCATGTTTATTTTCGTATTTCATTTCCCTCTCCTTTTCGTTATTTATCGTATTTCATTTCCCTTGTTTTTTTAATTCTCAATTTCGGCATCTTTTTGTTTGTTTGCGTGTGTGTGTGTGTGTGTGTGTGTGTGTGTGTGTGTGTGTGTTTCTCCTATTCCCTTTCTCAATGTTTATATTTCGTTCACTTTCTAAATCTTTTTCATGTTGATATTATCACTCCTGTTGTCTTCTGGGGATGAAAATGCATAACAGCTTTTCCTCTTTCTTTTTCTCGTTCTTTTCCAGCCAATATTGAAGTTTTATCTCGTGTTCTTTCTCAGCGCTTTTTTTTTTTTTTGGCATATTCTTTTGTATTTAATCTTTTCCAGACACTCTTCTTTGTCATGTGATTCCTTCCATTTCTATCACTTCTTTATATTCTGACATTTTGTTTTTAACAGTAATATAAACTTTTTCTTTCATTCAGATATCAACATTTCCTCTCGTTTTCTTTCTCTTCCCCATCTGATTCTTTTAAACGTTTTTCTCTCTGTTTCTGTCGTTGTTTTTGTGTTATTTGATTTCTCCCTTTTATCGCGACTTTCTACCACTTCCTGTTCCAGCACCACCTTCATTTACACACACACACACACACACACACACATACACACACACACACATTTTTCAATATATTTCTGTCACTGATTTGGTTATTTCATTTCTTTCCTTTTAATTGTGAGTTTCTATCAGTTCTTTCGTATATCAGTAACACCTTGCCCTTTCTCACCTGTCTCATTTCTTACCTGTAACTTTTCTCACCTTGTTAATCTGTTTATGTCACTGAGTTTATGTAATTTCGTTTCCCTCTCTTTTATATTTACTTTTAATCAATGTCTTCTCTGTCATTGTCTTCTTTACTGCTCTCTTTCATTCTATCTTCTATAGTCCTGTCTACTTATCATTGTCTTCCTCTATCAGTTTCACCTTGTCTTCCTCACCTGTCCAAATTATTACACCTCTTTCATCTTATCAATCTTATTATCGCCTCAAACACTACACCTTTTGTCCCAACCTCACCACACCTGCACTATACACCTACACACATCTCGACCACACATTTAAACACACCTTCACACTTTTAAACACCTGCACTACACACCTATCACCCACCTAAACACACTTACACACTTTCAAACACCTATACTACTTACATTCCCCACACGTATCACACACCTGCACACACCTGTACCACAATCACCTGAGCCCTCGCACCGTATCTTCATTAAGGTGGGAAAGACAATTACGTCACCTTTACCTGTCCGTCTCTTCTCATTTAGCCATTTATCTCTATTCCTCCTTTCCTATTAGAGTCAGGCTATCATAAATTAATGTGACACTTCATTCGTCTCTCTCTCTCTCTCTCTCTCTCTCTCTCTCTCTCTCTCTCTCTCTCTCTCTCTCTCTCTCTCTCTTTCTCGACCAAGTGTGGTAATAAATAGAAGGTGAAGAATAGCTGGAGAGAGGAACGAAGGAAGAAAGAAAGGAATCAAAAGAAAAAGTGCAATAATGTATAGTATAAGAAGGGAAAAATAGAAGAGAATAAAATAACGTGCAAAAAAGCGATGAAGAAGAGACAAGGTGGCGGGTGATAAATCTAGACACGACAGAGATAAGGTGAAAAATGGAGGACGAGGAGGAGGAGGAGGAGAAGGAGGAGAATGATAAATAACAATATTGGTAGAAAGAGATTTAGATAACAAAGAAGGACAAACAGGACGTGACTGATAAAGATGAACATGAGGAAGAAAGGAGAATAGACACAAGGGAATAGAAAAAAAGAAGGTAAATATGAAATAATGAAGAAGAATAAAGATCCGTGTGAAATAAGAGAATGAGAGGAAGATTAATAAAAAGAAAGTAAATAAAACATAATGAAAAGAATAAAAGTGTGTGAAATAAGAGAATGAGAGAGGAAGATTATTAAAAAAACGAAGGTAAATAACATATAATGAAAAAGAATAAAGATAAGTGTGAAATAAGAGAAAGAGAAAGAAAATAATATTAATGGAGAAAGGGAGAGATAAATGAGATGTTAAAAAAAAGAATATTATGAAATTGTTAAAAAATGCTCCCCACTTTTCTCTTTCTTTCGTAAAAACTGACTCTCTCTTTTCTCAGAACACAGTAACTTAAGACTTTTACTGTAATTTGGCACATCTTACCTTAATTACTAACCACTCTGGGGCCTCTTTTATTGCTCTACGGCTTGTAATGTCTAAAAATTGCAAAATCTATTCTTTTTTATCCCTTTCTTTCTTGCAGATGCTTATAAAGATTCCATACACTGCTTTTAATGCTGTAGATTGTTGCGTATCCCACTGAAAGGGTTAATGATTCAACAGGTAAACGTTTCACTTAATAAAAAATAAATAAATAAATAAAAAATGTTGTTAGTGCTAAGACATTAGGGAACTTTAAGGGAAGATTAGACAGGTTTATGGATGGGGATGATAGGTGGAAATAGGTGGGTATATTTCATACAGGGACTGCCACGTGTAAGCCTGGTCACTTCTTGCAGCTTCCCTTATTTCTTATGTTCTTATGTTCTTATGTTCTTAAAAAATGAGTGATAATTTAAGTACAAAATATCTTTCACTTATAAGACACAAGAGTTCACTTTTCAATCTTAACCTAATTCGATGTGTCTCTTCCTACAGGTTAACTTTTCACACCTGTATCCAAAAAAAAAAAAAAAAAAAACGAGATAGAACAGCGTGAGGTGATGCATGTCTAAATTTTCTTCAGGTATATAAAAAAATAAGTTTGTCTTCTAAACTCGCCTAAAGATCCCCGCAAAAAATGTTCCTTTTCTCTCCAGGTAAACGCTTCACACCTGAATTCAAAACATGGTGAAAACAATCAGCATCAACTCCGGTCCAAAATCTAGTTAATCTTTCCTTGGGCTACAGGTAAATTTTTCATACCGTACAAAAAGAAGGAAAGAAAAAAGCACACACTCTTGTCTAAATTTCCCTCAGGTATGCAAAAGCCAAATCAACTTAAATTAACCTTCCCTTGCTGTACAGGTAAACTTTTCATGCCGCTTCAAAAAGAAAAAAAAAAGAAAAAAAAGAAAAAGGAGAAATAAAGAAGAGAATAAAAAGACAAAGAAGAGATAAAAAGAAACAAGGGGAAAAAAAAACAAGTCCTGTGAAAATTTTCCTCAGATATAAAAGGAAAAAATCATTCAAACACCAAAAAAAAAAAATAAAAAAATAAAAAATAAATAAAAAAATAAATAAATAATAAAATAAATAAATAAATAAGCAAATAAAATAAACAAATAAATAAAAGAAAAAACGTATACCTTGCAAGGACGGCACAAAAGAACAACGCGGTAGTTGCTCACCAAAACTCTGTAAAACTGTTGAGTATTATAAAGCAGCGGGCGGGCCAAGGAGGAGCAGGGCCGTGGTGAGGGAGGCGAGGAGGGAGGCGGTGGTGGTGAGGAGGGCGGGACGTGTACACCCTCCCCCTCCCCGGATGGACTTCCCCAGCGCCACCTCTGCTGTTGGGGAGAGAGAGAAGAAGAGAGAACTGTATGGATTAACTGTACTTTTTTCCCCGCTCTCTCCTTCCTCTCTTTGCGCCGCTGTGGGGAAAAATGTATGGCTGGTATTAATGGTCCTTTTATCTACTGTTCATGCTGCTGTGTTTTTCTCTCTCTTTCCTTTCTCTACAGTCTCCCTTTGTTTGCTTTTAACGTTTTATGATTTTCTCTTTGCACGATTTTATGTACAACGTTATACTGCGTCCAGAAAGAAAATATATTAGCTAAAAAACTACAACGCTAACTAAATGTTCTCAAAATATAAAGATGCATCAATATGTGCTACACTTTTCATGACATCTTGCAAAAAACTCTAATCGTATTCTCAATATTAACTCAACAGGCTTCTAATGCATTGTATCAAGCACAGACAGAATATCAGAATAAAAAAAAAAAAAAAGTAAATGCATAAAAAACTAAGACAAATTCTCAAAACATGCTTTAATTAACCCGTTCAGCACCAGATACACTTTCGAAGCTTCACAAAATCACCTGTTATTAATGAGAGGAGTAAACGGAGACATAATGCTAGTTGATGAATGGCTACAGGACACTTTTAACGCCTTTAGTACAACAAAAACATCTTAAAGTCAATACAGTTCTGTAATGGTATCCGAAGTGAAAGTGAGGTGATATGTGGTACTCAAAGGGTTAAATATAAGAAATAAACGAAGAAAAATCAATACAAACCATCAAAACATGCTTCAGTAATCAAATCAAGAGGAAAAAGACAAAAATAATACCGTGCTTAAACTATAAAATCATTCAGAGTCATCCATCATGCATTGAGAATCAGCGAGGGACAAAAGCCACCCCTTGAGGAACCCCTGTGAGTGTGTGACCTTCAGGACACATGCAGCGCTACAGTGAGAGGCGACTACTGTGTCCCATTCCGCGGTGGTGGTGGTGGTGGTGGTGGTGGTGGTGGTGCAGGGAAGGTGTTCAGTGGCTCTTAAACTCTGCAACACGAAAGTTTCCCCCTCGGCGCTACGTCACACTGTTATTCGATCAGAACTCGGTGAACCATTTAGTGTCTATTAATTTGGCGCCAAAACTGAGTGAAATAGTCGTTTTCCATTCATTTGGCCCCAAAACTCAGTGAATTAGTCGTTTTCCATTCATTTGGCGCAAAAACTCAATGGATTAGTCGTTTTTTTTATTAATCTGGTGCCAAAAATCAATGAATTAGTCGTTTTTCTTTAACTTGGCGCCAAAACTCAATGAATTAGTCGTTCTTTATTAATTTGGAACCAAAAGTCAATGAATTACTCGTTTTATACTAATTTAGCGCCAAAACTCAATGAATTACTCGTTCTTTTATTAATTTGGCACCAAAACTCAATGAATCACTCATTCTTTTATTAATTTGGCGCCAAAACTCAATGAATTAGTTGTTTTTCATTAATTTGGCACCAAAACTCAATGCATTAGATGTTTTTCATTAATTTGGCGCCAAAACTCAATGAATTAGTTGTTTTTCATTAATTTGGCGCCAAAACTCAATGAATTAGTTGTTTTTCATTAATTTGGCACCAAAACTCAATGAACTCGTTGTTTTCATTAATTTGGCGCCAAAACTCAATGAACTAGTTGTTTTTCATTAATTTGGCACCAAAACTCAATGAAATCGTTGTTTTCATTAATTTGGCGCCAAAACTTGGTGAATGAATGAGTGCACTGATAAACTCTGTCTTTCTTGGGTATTTTCACCTTTTTCTGCCAGATTTTTCAGCGATTGTGTCAGTTTTGAGGATAAACTTTATAAAGAATGTTAATTTAAGGGATTAACTTTTCAAAATTAGTCACGTTTGAAGACTAACTCAAATAAAGGTAAATTTGAATTTTTCGGGGTTTTGCTTTTTAAAAAATGACCAGATTGCGATTTTATTTTAAAGAAATGCTATATATATTCATTCAAAATTTAAGGAAAGGCTAAAGTTCAATAAATCTCCAAAACAAATTTTAGTCTTTTTTTTCATTTATTTATTTACTTTTAAGAATGACTGGGTTTCGATTTCATCTTAAGACTACATATTATTTCCAACTTTATGGAAGGGCTAAATTTTAATGAACTTTTTAAAGGAATGCTAGACTTAAATACCATAAAGAAAAAAAAAAAAAAAAAACGTCACATTTCGATTATATCTTAAAGAAAGATTAAATACCAATTACATTTATAAAGAAATGATAAGCTTCAATTCCTCTTCAAAGTATCTAGATCAGATTTCGACACCACAATAAAGTTATCAAACACAGAGTGGCGATTTAGAAGAACTCAATAAACACCCTATTCAATTATCGTCCCTTTTGGAAGTACTCGTAAGTCGTGACCAAAACTTAAGCGCCACTGCTACAGACAAGAGGGAGAGGGAGAGGGAAAGGGAGAGGGAGAAGTAAGGACTCTTGCGGCTCAGCGTCAGGCCGTCGGAGCCTCCCTGGAGCCAAAGAAAACGGGAAAGATGAAAAAAAAAAAAAGATCTAAAATAGTAAAATTCCAAATTGAGAGAGAGAGAGAGAGAGAGAGAGAGAGAGAGAGAGAGAGAGAGAGAGAGAGAGAGAGAGAGAGAGAGAGAGAGAGAGAGAGAGAGAGAGAGAGAGAAAGTTAAATAGTAATACCAAACAAGAAAGAGACCAAATAAAGAAACAATAACAACTAGAATAACTCGAAACGGTAAACCAATGCCAACGAAAACAATAATAATAACAAACTGGTGCTATAGAATAAACTTTTTCCATACTACAAAACTGGGAACTGAGGGAAAGGAGGTGGAGAGAAGGAAGGAAGGAAGGAGAGAAGGAGAGGGTGTGGAGACGTGGGTAGGTAGATGGATGCAACACACGAGGAGACTAACACTTCTGTTTGAAAGAAAACTAAACAAACCTTTAGTCATAGGGAGAATGTGAGACTGCGACGGCGGGGTGGAGGGAGCAGCCGTGGAGGTAGTGGGCTCTTCTAGATAAGGGAAAGTAGTACGGACTAGTAGGACGTGGCATGCAGAATGTTGCGGGGGAAAATCATCTCTCACCATGTTCACGAAAATGTACTAAGAAATTAAACTGGTAATGAAGAGGTCTCAATATGGTGGAGGAAAAAAAAAAAAAAATAAATAAAATAAATAAATAAATAAAGACGAAAAGAAGAAAAAAAAATAAGGTAATTAACTCAAAAACTGCTACTATGCTTGAAATGTGTAAGATTTACTGCCAAAACTGTAAAAAATGGTCAGAATGAATTGTAAAAATGATAAAAATGAATAAAGAGAAAGAGAAAAGAAAAGGAAAGAAAGAAAACTAATACACAAACTGCCAATATACTAAAATAGTCAAAGATTTACTGTCAAAACTATAAAGTAATTGGCAAAAATGACTAGCGAAAATGGAAAAAAAAGAAAAGAAAAGCTGAGAAAAGAAAACTGATTCTTAAACTACCATTGCTAAAAATAATCATTGTCAGCACTATAAAAAAAAAGGTAAAAATTAATAGCAAAAATGGAAAAAAAAAAAGAAGGGAAAAGGAAAAAAATGATTCTTCAACCGTCAAGATGCTAAAAAAAAAAAAAAAAAAAAATTGTCATCACTTAAAAAATGGCAAAAAAATGAATGATAAAAATAACAAATGACTTAATAAATGGAAAAAAAATATAGGTAAAAAATAACTCCTACGGGCAAAAAAATAACTTAAGTGACCAGTAAAGGGCAATAAGTAACTAAAAATGACGAAAAATGATAAAAAATAATTAAGAAATACAAAAATAATACAAAAAAAATATATAAAAAAAGCAAAGAAAAAATCACCACTAAAATAGTGAAAAATAAAAAAAGCTCTAAATTGTAAAAATGGCAAAAAAAAAAAAAAAAAAATCACTGCGGTAAAACAAAAAAAAAAAAAAAAGAAAACATAACTCAATAAAGTAAGAAAAAAATATGAATAAAATAAGATAAAATAAAACAAATAGATAGATGAACAAATAACTCACATGATGGTCTAACAATCAATACTGACAAACACTAACAATGGTGACACATGTATAAAGCTAATCAAGATGTATTCATATATGTACACTCGTATAAAAAAAAAAAAAAAACCACTGTGTTCCTTCTCTCTACATCAACCTATGTACAAACAACACCTTGCTTCCTCACCACACACTGGACTTAGAGGTAAACTTGCCACCAGGAAATTAACTAAGAAAAATAATAACAAATCACGCACAAGGACACATATTGACTATTGAAACGATGCACTTCATAATAATAACTGTAATGGTACTTAAAAAAATAATGGGGGAATATATACTTGCAAAAAAATTAATGGTTACTTCAGTACTTATGTCTATAGTGACTCTATGCACACTCACGTCAAGAACTGAAGTGAACAGAACGTAAGGACAATACATACAGAGACAACAGTAAGAGGAGAGAACACTAAAAACCTTAGAGTTAGAGAACACTTCTAAATGTTATAGAGAACCAAAGCTTTATGAAAAAATGGCCACAGTTTGTTATATATATATATATATATATATATATATATATATATATATATATATATATATATATATATATATATATATATATATATATATATATATATATATATATATATATATATATATATAATGTCTTATGTCTTTGTGCTTTTATCCCATTGAATTATTTATGTTATCCAGGGGCATTATGTAGTTACAAATTTAAAGCAATTATATAATTATGAAAGAGATTTTTGTAATTGGATGTGATTTAGAGAACCCAAGTTTTATATATATTTTTTTTCTTTTAAACTTTTTGATTTGTTTCTTTTTCTTTTTTTTCTTTAGTCGTGTGACGCTTAATTAGGCAACATTAGCAGAAATCAAAACAACTCTGTCCTGTAAAAATTATTTAAAGTAACCACAAAGTTTATATAATTACAAAAATCTACAAGTTTTATATTTTTCTTTTACACAAAAGACGCTTAAATACGCAATGCCAGTAATATTAAGTAACTCTTTCCAAAAATAAATAAATAAATAAAATAAAAAAATAAAACTGTTTAGAAAGATTATATAATTACATATTTTTACAAGTTTTATCATTATTCTATCTTTTTTTTCCAAGTTACGCTAAAATACGAGATATTATCAGAAACCAAACAGTCTTTCCTAAAAAAAAATCGAACTGCTCAGAAAATTATATGATTGCAGACATTTACCGGATTTATATTTTTCTTTTTTTTTCTTTTTACTTACGTGACGCTCAAATACGCACTGCCAGTAGTAATTAAATAACTCAGGAAAAAAATTCAAACCACTATGAAGGATTACGTAATTATATATATTACAAGAATTTGGTGATTTTTAAAGGGATAAACTGATTAATTAAGGGTGATTTGATTTTTAAAGAGATAATCAGATTTTTTAAAGGGGTAACTTGATTTTTTAAAGGGGTAACTTGATTTTTTAAAGGGATAACTTGATTTTTTAAAGGGATGACTTGATTTTTTAAAGGGGTAACTTGATTTTTTAAAGGGATAACTTGATTTTTTAAAGGGGTAACTTGATTTTTAAAGGGGTAACTTGATTTCTTA
Source organism: Scylla paramamosain (assembly GCF_035594125.1). NCBI lineage: Eukaryota > Metazoa > Arthropoda > Malacostraca > Decapoda > Portunidae > Scylla > Scylla paramamosain. The sequence continues at coordinate 2,203,188 of NC_087190.1, read as the reverse complement.
AAGGGATAATTTGATTTTTTAAAGGGGTAACTTGATTTTTTAAAGGGGTAACTTGATTTTTTAAAGGGGTAACTTGATTTTTAAAAGGGGTAACTTGATTTTTTAAAGGGGTAACTTGATTTTTTAAAGGGGTAATTTGATTTTTTAAAGGGGTAACTTGATTTTTTAAAGGGGTGATTTCATTTTTTAAAGGGGTAATTTGATTTTTTAAAGGGATGACTTGATCTTTAAATAACTTGATTTTAGGGGATAAGTTGATTTTTAAAGAAATAACTATTTTTACAGGATAACCTGATATTTTAAAGGAATAACTTGATTTTTAAAAGAATAACTTGATTTTTAGGGGATAATTTAATTTTTAAGGGATAATCTGATATTTTACGAATGTTTAAAGAATTATACCCTGTCACTAAAAAAAAAAATAATAAGTACCTCATACAGAAAGAAAAAAAAAAAAAATACAGACCACTCTTAATCTATTCACTGCTAAACAAATATCCCCTTTCTTTTATAACATACTGGTCACTATTTTAACACTAAGCTCTCGTAAATACTCTTGTAGCATCAAAAAACAGGAGAAAATAAACCTTCTATTTCCTCCCTTTTCTCTCTCGTGTCTCCATGCCAACAATTCTTACAGGGAAAGGTTAACGGAGGGTGACTAAAGCAATGAAATGGTTAAAGAAAAACAAAAACTTTTAAGGGTGACAGGAAGCTTGTAATTCTTAGCGTCATTCACTTTACCCGCCGATGTGTATTATTTACTCTGTTTTGAAATTCAGCACAGGTGAGGTTAATTTAATTCCCTTGCCAGGTGAAGTCAAGGTTTGGAAAAAATAATATAAAACCTGGTTCTCGTAAATTATATTATCTGCATATGTACCTTCCTTCTTCCCTTCCCTTCCCCTCATCTCTCTCTCTCTCTCCTCTCTCTCTCTCTCTCTCTCTCTCTCTCTCTCTCTCTCTCCTCTCTCTCTCTCTCTCTCTCTCCATTTCACACTCAGTTTATTGTTTTTTTTTTAACCTTTTTAATCTCTTCTTTTAATTATCTTTATTTTCTTCGTCTATTTTTTTCCTTTCACTTGTGTTCACTTAAATAGCGTTTGTTGAATCGCATTCTCTCTCTCTCTCTCTCTCTCTCTCTCTCTCTCTCTCTCTCTCTCTCTCTCTCTCTCTCTCTCTCTCTCTCTCTCTCTCTCTCTCTCTCTTCTCTCTCTCTATCTCTCTCTCTCCTCTCTCTCTCTCTCTCTCTCTCTCTCTCTCTCTCTCTCTCTCTCTCTCTCTCTCTCTCTCACCTTCCTGCCTCGCTTCACACCTGTCTGCAAGAGCCCCTATATCAGGCCACACCCGTTCTTCCTACCGTCTCCCTCCTGCACATCTGTTCTTAGTGTTACCTCCCTCCCACACACCTGCTCTCGCTTTTTCCTCCTTCCCACACACCTGACCTTCGCACTTGTCTTTACACTCCCACGCCTTGTTAGCTCGTTTACTTGCTTGCTACACACTCCCACACCTGACCTCTGAAGCTACAATAACGTGTTTCTTTGCACTATATTCACAAAACTGGAAAAAAAAAAGTCGTATCAGTTTCCATGTACTTGTGTTGTTATTGTCAACCTGTTCACTCGTTTTCATCTTCATAGTATGTAAGTTTCCGTATTTTGTAGCTCTTTCGCTCTCTCTCACACCTGGTTTTTTTTTCTTTTTCTGTAACTTTTTTCTTTTTTTTTAGTTTTGCAGTCCCTTCACATACATGTTCTTATTTCATACCTATTTCTTTTTTTTTTTTTTTTCAGGCTCACACACACACACACACACACACACACACACACACACACACACACACACACACACACACACACACACACACCTGCTTTTCTTATCCTATGCCAGTTCCCTTTTTTCAGACTCACACACCTGTTCCTCTCATTCTACTTATGTTAATTCGTTCCAACTTTCCTCTCATATATGTTACCTTTATTTGTCATCCTCCCTACACCTGTTTCTTTCATTTCACTTCTGTTATTTTCCTTTTCCAGCCCTTGCACACCTGTTGGCATAAGTCTGCACTTCATTCATTCATTCCCAATCTTCATGCACACCTGTTCGATTCTTTACCGTCCCCGCGTACATCTGTCTCTCATTCCACGTGTTCCTTCATCCTCAGCCTCCCTGCACACCTGTACCCTTCTTTTCCATCCCCCTTCACACGCACACACACACACACACACACACACACACAAGAACCACACATTCCACATCTGTTCTCATCCTCACTCACCGTCACACATGTCCTTTCATTACCACACCTGTTTTTCCAATACCACATAATATTATTATGTTCTCTCATTCTCACTGCCAAACCTGTTCTTTCATTCCCACACCCAAAACACACCTGTTCAATTGTTCTAACCCCTTCCTGCATACCTGTACCCTTATTCCCTAGCATAACCTGACTCTCCTCCTGCCTTCTGTCTCATTCTGTCTCTCTCACTCACTCAAGCCACAGTCTAACCTTTCTTAGTGTAGAAGTGAAAGATCTCAGAGTCCCCGGACCAGCCAAACTTGTTCTCCACAGCCACGGTCGCCTCGTAGTCAGTGGCAGGCTCCAGGTCAGTAATGGCGTGGGTCATCTGCTGCACGGGACCCGAGGACAGAGGCGCTAAGGCAGGGCCGCCCGCTGGTCCGTTAGGAGAGTACAAGCGAATGTTCCACTGGCCTGCTGACGGGTTGTGGATGAGCCTCTCCTGTGGGTGCGGGAGTGAGGAAGCGAGTTATGAGTTACGAGTTATGGGTTGTTCTGTGTCGTTTTGGGAAGATGAGTTGGCGTGGTGGAGAGGGAGAAAGTTAGATGAATGATAAGATGGTTCGTTGTGCCTGAGTGGGATTAGAAAGATTACTGGGGATGCGTAAGGTGAATATCAAACAATAAAAAAAGGAAGTAAAGGCAAAATAAGAAGGAATGAAAATAAGAAGAGGATGAAGAAGAATGAATGAAGAATGGATGAAGAATGAATGAAAGTAAAAAGAGGATGAAGAAGAGAAAGATGAAGAAGATCAACAAGAACATGAACAAGAAGAAAATACCACAATATAAAAACAAGAACAAAACGAACAAGAACAAGAAAATTGAAAAAAAGAAAAAAAAGAGAAAAAATAAAACAAGAAACAACGTGTGAAAGGAAGGAAGGAGACAGCGATGAATAAAAAAAACTGGGGAGAGATGAAGTGTGGAATACAAATAACCACTCAGATCCACCTCTGCTTAATGTCACAGCTGAGGTGAGAAATAAAGCCATACATAATAAAGAAGGTCGAGACAAAACACACATGAGAGAAACTAAACACACACACACACACACACACACACACACACACACACACACACACACACACACACACACACACACACACACACACACACCAGTCCCTAACTTAATTCATGTGGCGTTGGAAATAGATGACGTCTATTAAATTTTTACTTATTAACCTTTTGTCCTCTTGAGTGCATAAATTAATTCATTCGTGTCTCTCTCTCCTGTCACTCACTCACAATGCCTCCATCCCTCGCGACCTAACTAAATGACTGGATCAGTGATAGAGAGGGGGAAAAATCGTAATTCACTATTCAGTTGATGACAGGTATAATTAATGTTTCATATCAGGTATTAATTTATGATGTTGCTTCTAAAGGGGTTGTTCGTTCGTTGTGTCCCTGATGTTTACTCGCTATCGTCACCGTTCGCAGTCGTTTATTCGTTATTTGAACATGGCCAAGTAAATGAAATAAGGTGAGCTTGACAGGTTAATAAATCAAGGTGAAAATGACCAGGTAAACATGACATTGTAAATAAAACAAGGTAAATAAGACAAGGTAAAACATAACCAGGTAAATTAAACAAGGTGAACATGACAAACTAAACATAACCAGTTAAATCAAACAAGGTGAAAATGACAAACTAAACATGACCAGGTAAATTAAACAAGGTGAAAATGACAAACTAAACATAACCAGGTAAATTAAACAAGGTGAACATGACAAACTAAACATGACAAGATAAATTAAACAAGGTGAATATAACCAAGTAAATAAAGCAAAGTAAATAAACAAGATAAACACAACCAGGTTAATAAAATAAAGTAAACATGACCAACTAAAAATGACCAAGTATACATGACCACGTAAATTAAATAAGGTAAACATGGCCAGGTAAACACAAGGCAACACTCACCTTGTGTCGCCGGTACTGCAGGCGGTACATGATAACAGGTGTATGACTCTCCGCCACCCAGGTAAGAGTGTAGGTCGTCCTCTCCCCCCCGGCAGGGCTGCTCGTCACCCGCGGCACCCTGGGCAGACCTGGGGAAGCGTCACATCTCTTGTTACACACCTGTGGATATTTGTGGGTAACCGAACCTAACCTAACTTAACCGTGACACCTGTTGTTACCTACCTGTCTAACTTGTGGATACTAACCAAACCTAACCTAACTTAACCTAACCTAATCTAACCTAACATAACCGTGACACCTTTTGTTACCTACGTGTGGAAACCTGTGAATACTAACCTAACCTAACCGTAACCGTTGATAATGGAAGATACTAGTGAATATCTATTGTTATTTGCACCTGTGGACATCTGTTGATAACCTAACCTTACCTAACCTAACTTAACCTAACGTAACCTAACATAACCGTGACACCTTTTCTTACCTACGTGTGGACACCTGTGGATACTAACCAAACCTAACCTAACAGTAACCGTTGATAATGGGAGATACTAGTGAATACCTATTGTTATTTGCACCTGTGGACATCTGTTGATAACCTAACCTTACCTAACCTAACCTCACCTAACCTGTTGATAACTTAACCTAACCTGCTTTTAATTTGACTTAACATATCCTACCCTGATCTAACAATGGCTACTCATAACTCAATCTAACTTAACCTAATTCAATAACCTAACACAACTTAACTTAACCTACACAAAATTAAAGTAACCTAACACAAAATAACCATACATTACCTTACCTGTGGAAACGTAAGGGTTACCTGGAAATTTATGTGACAGGTGAAGGGAAAAAAAGTTTACCTGTACAACACCTCTTGATTGGACAGGTGTGAAAAATGGATGTGACCGTCAAAAGAGGCACGTCATTTCACCTGAAGAACACTGACACCTGTGGAAAGTCCGGCGACAGGTGAGCGGCGGAAAGTGCTCACCTGTGCAGCGCTTGATTGGAAAGGTGTGCAATAATAATCAGGACATTGGGTAAAAAAAAAAAAAAAAAAAAAAAAAACAGGAAATTTGTCAGCTTCAACTGCTCGCAATAGTGTTTTGTGTCCCTCCCTCGCTTTCCTCTTTCCTCTCTTCTTTCCTTCAAGCACTTTTCAATTTTTTCTCCCTCTCTCTTCTTCTCTTTCGTTCATTCATCTTCCTCTCTCCTCTTCTCCTTTCCTTTATACATTCTCATTTCTCCTCTTTCTTTCCTTCACACATCCTTCTATTCCGTCCTTCTTATCTCTTCTACACTTTCCTACACACATCCTACTCTCTCCCTCTTCCTTTCCTTCCCTTCCTTTTTCCTTTACACAACTTCTTTCTTCTCTCCCTTCAAGGGACACCAGTAATTCTTTCACCACTTTTTACCTCTCTCTCTCTCTCCGTCTCTCTCTCTCTCTCTCTCTCTCCTCCTCTCGAGCTCCTCCTCTCTCTCTCTCTCTTCTCTCTCGCTCTCTCTCTCTCTCTCTCTCTCTGCCAGTGCGTATCTACTTTCCTACAATTCCTTTCTTCCCTCCATCCCTTCACAAGCACACACACACACACACACACACACACACACACACACACACACACCTGCCCTCCTTCCAGCCTTTCCTTACTTCCTCTTCAAATCAGCGGCGATGGCATCGATTTAATAGTTCTGTAAGTCACACGCACAGTCAAGATACTCATTCTTGTGTTGTGTCTCACCTAAAAAAAAGAAGAAAAAAAAATCACGAAGATACAAAGCCACACTCTTCATATACTTGGCCAAAAACCACCTACACCTGCTGATAACCAGTTTTTTACCTGTCGTGGGTGGAAGTTGAGAGAGTGTGGGAGAGAACATGGCATTTTCCCTCACGAATATACAGCTTTACCTTACTGGAGGACAGAGAAGAGGCGTGTCACGGATTCCTTAGTTAACTTGATGGGGCGGAGTGGGCGGGGAGGGTCTCTCACTCTTCCCTCTCACTCTCACTCACTCCCCTATCAGCTAGAGTCATATAATCCAACTATACCACGACCGCAGGGGATGATGAGAATGTAGAGGGTGCTGGAGAGGTGGTGGTGGTGGTGTGAGTGCTAGTGGGTGGTGGTGGTGCTAAATTGTGCTAGTGGGTGGTGGTGAGGTGCTAAGAGGCGATAATTCCTAGCCTTCCAGTCTCCACCTCCTCTGCTACTTCTACATCTACTGTTATTATCTAATTTCCTACCACTGTTATAACCTACTGCTACTCTTACCTGCTGTCCTGCTACTAATTCCACTTAATGCTACTGCTACTTCAATACTACATACTTCCACCCTCCTACTTCTAACTCATCCACCTTAATACTCCCCACCCAACCTCTCTCTCTCTCTTTCTCTTCTACTGCTACATAGTCCTCGAAATTCACGCCCTTCTCACCGCCATGCAGTGGAATGACTTGACACGGAATATGCAACAGGTGATCATAAACTCTCGCAACTCTGACGGCACTAAAGCCGCGGGTATCATATTCAGTGCAGTGTTGGGCTGGTTAAAGTTATATATAGGCCTTGTTGATTACTGGGTGCGTGGTTTTGTCTGTATATATGTGTGTGTGTGTGTGTGTGTGTGTGATGTGTGTGTGTGTGTGTGTGTGTGTGTGTGTGTGTGTGTGTGTGTGTGTAATCAGAAGTGGCCGTGTGCACGTAAAAATTCCTGAAGGGGACGGTCCTTGTGTGTGTGTGTGCGTGTGTGTGTGTGTGTGTGTGTGTGTGTGTGTGTGTGTGTGTGTGTGTGTGTGTGTGTGTGTGTGTGTGTGTGTGTGTGTGTGTGTGTGCATGTACGTGTAATCAACAGTAACGGACGGTGTACACGTGAAAAAATTCCAGAGGGAGAGTTTGGGTCGTGTGTGTATGTATGTATGTATGTATGTATGTATGTATGTATGTATGTATGTATGTATGTATGTATGTATGTATGTATGTATGTATATATATATGTAGCCTATGTATCTATGTATGTACGTATGAATGTACATACCTGCACTACCTGTTACCTGTGTGTACCTGTGTGTACCTGTGTGTACCTGTATATCCTCTCACCTGCCTTACCTGTAAATCTAAAGGTGCAGTTCTCTATACCCTTGGTCACCTGTACAGTCATCTCAACCCATTCAGCCGTGCCTCACCTGTTAGCCTGATGGGTGGTTAGTTTGTACCTGTCGTTACCTGTACACCTCCACTGCCTCACCTATTAATCTGTAGGTATTAATCTCTGCACACTCTCACGATTATTTTCCCTGTTAGTTTGTACCTGCCATTACCTGCACCCCTTCACCACTGCCTCACCTGTTAATCTGCAAGTCTTAGTCTCTGCACCCCTTCACACTCGCCTTACCTGTTAGTCTGTCCCTGCCATCACCTGCAACTCCTCCCATTGCCTCACCTGTCAGCCTGATGGAGGTGTTGGTGCGGCCTAAGGGACTCTCCGCCGTGCAGGTGTACTCCCCGAAGTCCTCCTCACGAACTTCCTGGATGGTGAGGGTGTGGCGGTGCTGGGTGTCATGAGAGAAGACGTAGTGCTCGGAGAGGAGTGGGCGCCCCTGCTTCGTCCAGGAAACAGTGGGGACAGGCCGGCCGTGCACGCGACACACCAGCTCCACGTAGCGCCCCACGCCCGTGTGCAGCAGCGACTGTGCGGGGAGGGCGCCAGGTGAGGAGTTAGGGAAGTGGTGTGCTGAATTAGTGTGGTGATGTGGTGAAGAGGACATCAGGGAAGCGAGGGGAGGGTAAGGACAGTGACGTGAAGGTGATGAGGGCATGGAAGTGATGTGAAGGTGAAGAGGACGTTAAGAAAGTGACGAGGTGTGGACTCAGAAGGTGATGTGGCAAGGAGTGTTTCAGGAAAGTGACGTGAAAGTGAGGAAAAGTTCAGGAAAGTGGAGTGACGTGGTAAGGAAAACATCAGGAAAGTGAGGTGAAAACACACACACACACACACACACACACACACACAATAGGAACCCAAGATCAACACTTTGCCCGACTGCATTCATCCTCTTTCACGCCGCAGTGTTGCATCTCTTGCTATCTTCTATCGCTATTTTCACGCTAACTGTTCTTCTGATCTTGCTAACTGCATGCCTTCCCTCCTCCCACCGCCTCGCTGCACAAAACTTTCTACTTTCTGTCCAAGAGTTGGCTAGTATTCTCAGTCTTTCATTTCTTTGCTAGTAAACTCTGAAACTCCCTGACTGCTTGTGTATTTCACTCTTCCTATGACTTAAACTAATCGAGAGGGAGGTATTGAGGGTCTTATCCTACATGTTTGGATAATTCATCTGGTTGTTGTCTAGGGGAGTGGCACCTCAGCAGGCAATTTTTTCACTTACTTTATATTACCCGTGGTCAGAACCCTTCTTGAATATATACAAAACAAACTGAAACTCACGATCAACAAAGCCACACACACACACACACACACACACACACACACACACACACAAAAAAGAAAACTTGAAATCAACACGAACGAAATCAAATCCACAACACTATAGAACGAAAGCCGAGTCTTGCCTCCTCCGTGGTGACATCTGGCGGGTACTGGATCTCTATGGTCATGTCGGTGGAGGAGGGGTGCCCCAGGCCGTTCTTGGCGGTGCAGATGTAGGTGCCCTCCACATCATGGTCAGCATTGGACAGCGTGATGCTCCGGCCCTGTGTGTGGAGGAGAGAGCGTGATTGGTACAGTGGCTGGGTGAGTGTGTGTGTGTGTGTGGTTGAGGGAGGAGGGTTAATTGATGGTTAGATTAGGTTAGATCACGTTAGGTTAGGTTAGGTTAGATCACGTTAGGTTAAGTTGACTGATTTAAGGTATAGCAATATGTGGTGCTGCTGACTGACTGACTGACTGATTGACTAACTGACTCACCTTCTACCTTCCTGTCTGACTGTCTGATTTATTGACTGAGTGAGTGAATGAATGAATGAATGAATGAATGAATGAATAGATAAATGAATGACTAATGGAATGAATGAATAAGAAAGGAGAAAAATGTGTGAGAGAGAGAGAGAGAGAGAGAGAGAGAGAGAGAGAGAGAGAGAGAGAGAGAGAGAGAGAGAGAGAGAGAGAGAGAGAGAGAGAGAGAGAGAGAGAGAGAGAGAGAATCACACGTCACTTTATCATAAACGTTTCTTTAATCCCTCACTCCTCACACCTCCACACCTGCGCCCTCCACACCTGTACACCTGTCTCTCACCTTTACTTTTACATTGAAACACCCACCTACGTTAATTCTTTTCACAATTTAATATATATACACGTTTCTCTCTCTCTCTCTCTCTCTCTCTCTCTCTCTCTCTCTCTCTCTCTCTCTCTCTCTCTCTCTCTCTCTCTCTCTCTATTTCAGACCTGTTTCCTGTACGGCTTATGCCAGAGGGAGTGGAGGGTGGGGAGAGAAACTTCTGCTTTGCTGTCCTTTTCTTCTATCACCTTAGCAGACCTAGGACGGGTCACCTCGAGAGAACCGCAAGGTCTGTTGTGGCCTGTATCTCTCTCTCTCTCTCTCTCTCTCTCTCTCTCTCTCTCTCTCTCTCTCTCTCTCTCTCTCTCTCTCTCTGCGATTGGCTTTGTATTTCCACGTATTCATTCATTCAATCAGTCAGGGAGTTAGCCAGTCAGTCAGTCATTCATTCAATCAGTCAGTCAGTCAGTCAGTCAGTCAGTCAGTCAGTCACGTAATTCTGTTATTGGTGAATTTCAAATCAATCAGTTTTTCAATTAATTAGTCAGTGAATCAGTCTCCTCCTTCCTTGTCTTTTCCTTTTTTTTCTTAAGGTAATTATAAAGATGGTCAATTTTTTTAGGTTAGTAGCGAATAAGGTAAGCAGGTCAAGCATGTAAGTTACGTTGTATTAGTTCGGTTTGAAGATATTGATCCGCTAATTTTCGGTGATCCTTTTAGGGAATAGCAAGAGTGGGGTTCTTTTTGTTTCTGAAGTTTTTGTTGCCCTTGGCCACCGTCCCTCTTACAAGCAAATATAGATAAATAAAAGTTAGACAAGTGTGTGCATTGTGGCTGTAAAAAAAAAGCAGAAAATGAGTACCTCCTTTAAAATGAATCAGATATTTAATTCATCTAACGTTTCGACAAAAAGCTTCAGAAAAAAATTAATAGATAAATAAATTTTCACTCTTAAGAAAAATTTACGTCAAAACTCTAGAGAAATAAAGATGTTTCATCCTGTTTTTTTCTCCTCTCATCGCCCCAGTCCACACGCACGTTACATAAATAGAACAGAAAGTAAATGTCTCGACAAAAAAAAATAATCTCCAGTGAGAAATGTCCACTCTGAAAATTAACTATTCCTAGAAAGTTCGGATAAATAAAAATAATTTTCATCCTGTCTCTCCTCTCGCCGCCGCAGTCGTGGCATAATGTAAATGACGCATGTTGTGCAAGTAGAAGAGAAAGTAAACAATTCTACAAATAACCTTAAATTACAGAAATGTTCACTTTGAAAATAAATAAATAAATAAATAAGAATAGTTGAAACTTTAGAGAGGTAGAGTAAAGCTTCATTTCATATGGTGTGTTCCCTCGCTGCCACAGTGCACACGTAATGAAAGTGACACAAGTTAGTTAGAGAAGCTATCCACTTAGCGCTCCACTTACCTGACGAGAAAAAAGTTGATCAGTGTGTAGATAACATTTAAATACCACGTTAACATTTTTGGATACATCCGCCTGAGTTTGTGCAACTTCAGTATGTGTTCATGCTAGAAAAAAAAATAAAAAAAAAAATAAAAAAATAAAAAATAAAATAAATAAATAGATAAAAAAAAAAATAATAATAAAATCGTACCTTAAGATCCGCAGGTGAGGTACGAATGTGCTCATCTGAGGAACAATTAAGAGGTGAGAAAGAACACCTGAGAATAAAGAAACTGATGGCTCTTAAAGATGACTTCTTCTTGGTGTATAAAAATAACTTCCTTGCAGTGAGTGAGAGCGTCCACGTTACACATTTTGAAGTGCTTCGCAAAAGGTAAGTTGGATTAACCTTTATTTGACACACGAGTTTACCTGCACTAGGTAGGCTGATAAATAGTTAGATAATTAGGCAGATTAATGGAGAGAGAGAGAGAGAGAGAGAGAGAGAGAGAGAGAGAGAGAGAGAGAGAGAGAGAGAGAGAGAGAGAGAGAGAGAGAGAGAGAGAGAGAGCATATAAATAGGTAGATATTTAAGATAGGTGGATAGTCAGATACATAGCCAGATAAACGTATACAGATCGATAAACAGATGTTATATTGGCTACAAAATCTGCTCAGTATTTAGTCAACAAATACATTTCCAAAATAAAAGACGAAAAGAGACTAATGAAAATATGAATTACATAAAACAATTAACACAGGTGGCGAAGAATCAATTAGCTGTACTAAAAAATAAAATAACAATAAAAAAAAATAAAATAAACAAACAAACTTACCTACATTTCGTTCATGGAGTTCGTTTGTATCGTGCTGAATGTGTAGCGATATTTTTCCGCGTGTGTGTGTACTGTACGTGGATTCAGACTTAGAAAACACCAATATTCAGTCATTTCCGTGCTCGTGCAAATAGTTTCTTCCATTTTAGGTGTTATGAATGACTTGAAATGTGGACCAGAAGGAGAAAGACCACAGGAAGACCAAGAAGGAGATGACTAGATGTAAAGAAGAATTTAGAAAACAATAATGTGCATCTAGAAGTAAACACATAGAGACTATAAGAAGACCACCGGGAAGACCAAGAAGATGATCAGATGACGTAAAGAAGAATGTACAAGACAAGAATATAATTAGAAGTAAACAGACAGAAAATGAGACGGCGACGAATGAAGAAATCCAATAAGTAGACAGACAACAGACAGGTGAATCATTATCTGGCGTCTGGCGGGAAAGGTGATGAAATAATTTGAGTGACGATAACCACCAGGTGAAATACCACACCTGAGCACACCTGACCTCACCTCGTGCATGCGTGACCCTGAGGGGAGGTGACCTTGCTGCCGTGTCCAGGTGATCGTGGCAGGAGGGTTGCCGTCCGCCCCACACTCCAGGGTCACGCTCGAACCCTGGACCACGTGCTGCAGGCGAGGACTTAACCGACGGACCTGGTGACGTGAGGCAACGTGGGATGAGTGTTGGGGTGTGTGTGTGTGTGTGTGTGTGTGTGTGTGTGTGTGTGTGTGTGTGTGTGTGTGTGTGTGTGTGTGTGTGTGTGTGTGTGTGTGTGTGTGTGTGATGGGTCGATTCCTTTTTAATATCATTCCTATTTCTGGTTTTATTGCCATTGTTACTATTGTTGTTGTTGTTATTGTTGTTGTTGTTGTTGCTATTATTATTATTATTATTATTATTATTATTATTAGTAGTAGTAGTAGTAGTAGTAGTAGTAACAATAGTAATAACATTAAAAAGCAGTTTCGACTCTCTCTCTCTCTCTCTCTCTCTCTCTCTCTCTCTCTCTCTCTCTCTCTCTCTCTCTCTCTCTCTCTCTCTCTCTCTCTCTCTCTCTCTCTCTCTCTCTCTCTCTCTCTCTGTCTCTCTTCACACGTCTGCAGTGACGGACTAACACCTATTCTATCCTTCTCTCTCTCTCACTTTCCTGCTCCTCTCCCTCACAATAACTCTCCACTGCCCTCCTTCGCTTCCTCTCCCTCTTCTCCTCTGCACATTCCCTTTCAGCCGAGTCTCCTTCAGTCTTGCACTTTCTCACACAAACTTATAAAATTTCTCCTCCTCATATTCTTTCTTGTCACAAATCCTGCTCCTCCTTCTCCTTCTCTTCTTCCTAAGGTAAGCGGGAATCGAACCCAGCTCACATATTACTGTCGTACCCAACCTCTCTTGTTTAAACTTCCATTTTCTTCTTCGTCTAACAGTCCAACAAAGGTGAAAGGATAAAGGTATTGTTAATGATACAGGTGTTCTTAAAGGTTTCTCCACCTCAACCTAACTTAACCCCGAGTGTTCAAATAACTTAGTAACCTTTGTTTTATTTCCTGCCCAGTAAATTAATGCAAAGGCAAGCATCACCTGTCAAATTGTCGTCAGGAGAAGCAGGTGTTTTTAAAGGCTTCTCCACCTCAGCCTAACCTAGCCTTGTTCAATTAATCTACTACCCGTTGTTTTATTTCATGCTCAATAAAATGATGTAGTCACTCAAATAACACCTGCCATATTTATTTATTTTTTTTTTTAAGGATTTCCTCGCCTCAACCTCGACTACTTTCAACAAGCTCTCGTGAAAGTTGAAGGATTTTTTTAAGGGTGTATTCACGCTACTATTCATAATTTTGGGAGTTTTCTTGCTTTTAATAATAGTTGGGGGTATTTTAAGAACATAACATAAGGGAAGCTGCACGAAGCCATTAGGCCTACCCGTGGCAGTCCCTACATAAAACATACCTATTTCCACCTATCAAGAAGCCATCAGGACTACACATGGCAGTCCCTACATGACACCTATCTCCACCTATCATTACAAAACACAAGGGAAGCTGCAGAAAACTATCAGATCTATACGTGGCAGTCCCTACATAACACACACCTATCTCTACCTATTATCACAAAACACAAGGGAAACTGCAGGAAACTATCACATCTATACGTGGCAGTCCCTATATAACACATACCTGACCTATTTCCATCTAACATCATTCAGAAATTTGTCTAATCTTCTTTGACAGTTCCCTAATGGCTCAGCACTAACAACCTAATTACTGAGCATTCCATTCATCCACCACTCTATTTGTGAACTAATTCTTATTATTTCTTCTTTAAATTTAACCTTCCCAAGCTTGACCCCATTATGTCTTGTCCTATTCTGATTGCTGGTTCTGAGAATTTTACTTACGTCATTCTTGTTTTCATGCTTCTAATAATATTCTGGTGTATTTTAGTGGTTGTAATAATACCTGGAGATGTTTTCATACTTCTAATAATATTTTGGTATATTTCAAAGTTTGTAATAATAGTTTGGGATGTTTTCACGGTTCTAATCAGTTTAACGAAGATTCTGTGCCGTCATAGGGAGAGAAGCACACGTGAAAACTCAGATCTGTGGAGGTCTCATGGCCTTTAAATATAGTAATGATGAAAAAAAATAAAGTATTGATTTAATTCCTCTCTCATACGACACTTCAACTATTCCAACTATTTTTCCCCTTCCGATTTCCCATCACAAAGCAGTTAAGAATACAGTTTTTAACCCCCCTTCTCTCTCTCTCTCTCTCTCTCTCTCTCTCTCTCTCTCTCTCTCTCTCTCTCTCTCTCTCTCTCTCTCTCTCTCACCCCAAACCATTCCTTTATCTTCCCATTCCCTACCACAAAGTAGTTATGAACACAGTCCTATAACTGCTCCACCCCCTCCCTCTCTCTCTCTTTCTCCCTCTCTTACCGTGGCCGGGTATTGTACATCCAAGGTGTGCGTCACTTCAATGGCAGGGGAGGTCTCAATCCTGCATACGTAACTTCCAGCGTGGCTCCTCCGCACGCCGCTCAGAGTGAAGGAGTTACCCAGCTTCTGTAGTCTCTTGCTCTGCCTGATCTAGGGTGGACGGAGGGCAGGGGGTCAGGTCAAGTGGTGGTGTGGTGGTTTGGTGGTGAGGTGGTGTGGTGGTGTGGTGGTGAGGTACAGGTAAGTTGAGTAATTGAAAGGTGTAGCGTGTGAATAAAGGTGAGAAGGAAGGTGTGAGTTAATTGATAGTATGGAGGGTGGAAGATAAAAATAAGTCGAGTGTGATACAGGTAAACAAGAAAACTAATACAAACACGTGTGAATGCTGGTGAGGTGGAAGCTACAGGTTAATTGTTGAGATAAAGGACTGAAGGTAAAAAGAGTTGTACAGGTGAGGTATAAAGTAATTAGCATATAGTAAGGTGAGTACAGGTAAGGTAGAGTAACTAAGAGGTATTATGTGTATCAATATAGATAAAAAAAAAAGGTACAGGTTAACTGTTGATGAAAATGATGGAAGACAAACAAAACGTCAGGTGAGATACAAAGTAATTAGCAAATAGTAAGGTGAATACAGGTAAACTATTGTATGACTCTTTTGAATACAGGTGAGAAGGAAGACACAGGTTAATTTGTGGTATGAAGGATGGAAAGTAAAAATAAATCAGGTGTGGTACAAATAAACTTAGTAAACAATTAAACAGGTAAACTAATTAAAACACGTGAATACAGGTGAATAAGAAGGTACGGGTTAAGAATGATAAGAATAGTAGAAAAAGCAGTGTCAGGTGTGGTACAGGTGAGGTATAGACCAATCAACATGCGGAAGGGTGAGTACAGGTGAGATATGGTGTAATTAACAAGCGTAACTAATTAAAACACGTGAATACAGGTGAATAAGAAGGTACAGGTTAAGAATGATAAGAATAGTAGATAAAGCAATGTCAGGTGTGGTACAGGTGAGGTATAGACCAATCAACATGCGGAAGGGTGAGTACAGGTGAGATATGGTGTAATTAACAAGCGTAACACGTGTGCATAAAGGTGGATGGGAAGGATTAATTGCCTTGATATGAAGGACGGAAGGGTGAAGGTCAGGATTGGTACAGGTGAGCAATGCAGCAATTTAACAAGTGAAGCATGAAAGGTACAAGTGAGCTATGATGGAATTAATAGATATACAGGTGTGAATATATGTGACGTAAAGGTAAATTGTGTTAATTATAAAAGGATGTTAATTAGGTAAGATAATTCTACAGGTGAAATGGGACAATTATCATCAACATATAACCATTTGCAAGAAAGTTAAGGGTGAAAACGAATAGATTTTGCAATTTCTACCTAGTTTTAAGATTGGATGTGGCTGTAGAAGAGGAGAAAGAGTGATTGGTGATTAGGAGCAGGGGTACCATGTGGCAATCAGTGTTAAAAGGTGAGTACAGGTGAAATATCAAGGAAGTCAATAAGATTCACGTGAAGAAGTGTGAGTGTCAGGTATTGGAAGGTAGAGTGAACCGATGCATTCACAGGTAAGAGAAAAGGTTACGTTAATTATTTGACAGGTAAGCCTCACAAAAAAAAAAGAAAAGAGTGAAAACAAAGCGAGTAATGCTTCAGAAATTTCAACATTTAACACAGGTAGCGAGGCACAGGTAACACTAATTAATCTGCAGTATAGATGGCTTCCCTCTGCTTTTATTTTTACTTTTATACGTGCGTCAGTTAAACAAAAACATTGAAAAAACCTTACGAATGGGTGAAAAGTTAGAAGGTTAAAACAATGGAGATAGAAAGAGAGAGAGAGAGAGAGCGAGTGGGTGAGCGAGTGAATGAGTGAGTGAGTGAGGGAGTGAGGGAGAGCAGACGCAAGTGCCTTCGTGCATGTGACAAAGGTTCAAGAATGTGACTCCATCATAACGTTTCATTCCCACGAGATTTACTTCGGCCAGGTGAGGAAAAAGTGTTAAGTTTGTAAAAAGCCTCCATTAGTCTTAACCTTTCCTTTCTCCTTTTTCTCTTACTCATTTTCCCCGCCACTTATTAACCTTCCTCCTCCTCCTCTTCCTCTTCTTCTTCCTCCTCCTCTTATAAGATTAATTTTCTGCTTTACCTCTCTTTTGTCTTCTCTCTCATTACTTTTTTTTTCTCTCCCTCCCTCTCCCTCTCTCTCCCTCACACAAGATTCGCTATTTTCTCTCTCTCAAGTTTCCTTCCCAGAATTTACATATCTATCTTCATATGTTTTCTTCTCTCTCTCTCTCTCTCTCTCTCTCTCTCTCTCTCTCTCTCTCTCTCTCTCTCTCTCTCTCTCTCTCTCTCATTACGTTAGTCCAGGAAATCCTTCATGTCATTCCTCTCTTCCACCTCCTCCTCCTCCTCCTCCTCCTCCTCCTCCTCCTCGTCTTCCTCCTTTTATTCTTTATCCCTCTCACTTTTCACTCTCCTCCAGAAAAGTTTTAGTGAAGAATCCTCTCTCTCTCTCTCTCTCTCTCTCCTCTCTCTCTCTCTCTCTCTCTCTCTCTCTCTCTCTCTCTCTCTCTCTCTCGTTTCACGTCTGCAAACTTACTTCCCATTTTTTTCTTTCTCTCTCTTTCTTTTCTTTTTCTTTTTCTTATTTTCTTCAAGAGTGTCACGTTTTCTTTTAATAAGTCGACATTTATAAGTTATTTATAAACTATTCACTTCCTTGTCATTATGTGGTTTTCGTATCTCTCTCTCTCTCTCTCTCTCTCTCTCTCTCTCTCTCTCTCTCTCTCTCTCTCTCTCTCTCTCTCTCTCTCTCTCTCTCTCGTTCTCCTTTTTTTTCTCTCTCGTTTTTCTGTTACTGTTGTTAGAATTGTTTGGTTTTATTTTTGTTTTTATATTCTCTTTGTCTTTATGATCTCGTTGTTGTAATTAGTAAAAGTGTATATTATTGTACATTATTGTTGAAAACCAAAGGCAGGTGAAGGAATTGGCAGGTTAATTGACTTGCGGCGCTATTTGAGAGTTCACCTGTCCGTTTCGGTGATTATTACCGTATGTTACCTGGGCAATACCTGTCCTTAACTGCACAGTCTTGCTTTATTGGAGTGAGTGAATTACAATTATCTTTTGTTCAGTTTCGTGCGTATTTATTTTTTTTTTCATAATTTTTTAATCTATTTTCGTTTATTTATGTTAGTTATTATTTATTTTAATTGTTATCCATGTATTGTTTATATATAGAATTTATTTATTTATTCACTTATTTGTTTATTTATTTATTTATTTATCTATTTTGTTCATTGTCTTCTTATGAAATTCTTAAAAAAGGATTATTCTTTATTTTTTTTCTCTATTCATCTGATTATTTATCTTACCTACTGTCCTATCTTCCTTATTAATTACCTATTACTTAAGTAGAGAAGTATTCATTTATCTATCTATTTCCTTGTTTATTTATTTATTTATTTGTTCATTGCCTTGTTATGAAATTCTTAAGAAACTCATGCTTTTGATAGTTCTTCGCCTTCAAATGTTTCAGAAAGATAGTGCGTGTTATTCTCTTCTCATTCTTCGTTTCGTCTTTGCGCCTTTAAAACGTTTCACGGACGAATTATTTTCCTTTTCTTTGTTTTCCTTCTTTGCACGTTAAAATATTTCACTTTCATATATATATATATATATATATATATATATATATATATATATATATATATATATATATATATATATATATATATATATATATATATATATATATATATATAATATATATATATATATATATATATATATATATATATAGTTTTCGTTTCCTATACCTTCAAACATTAAAGAAAAAAAAACGTAATATTTTTTTCCTATTCATTTGCCGTTCACTTTTCATATCTCCCCAAAATAAAGTGAAAAATAAATAAATAAAGAAAGAAAACTAGCATTTTAGTATTTTTTGTTTCCTTTTTGTACCCAGGAAGTTACAGAAACATACGACTTTTCCGTTTCTTCTCGCTTTCTTTTCACAACCATCAAATCTTTTAACAAACTTTCCTGACTTTTCTTTGCCTTCCTTTCCCTCTCTTTTTTTTTTTTTTCTGTATCTTTGAGTCCTTCACAAATCCACGACTGACTTCTCTTGCCTTTCTGAGACGTGTCCTTTCTTTCACCGGGAGAACACGGGAGTCTCCAGCTGGCCTTGGTTGTGACGTTAGTAAATAACTAAAGGCTCCATCTATTACTCATGTCACAAGACTCAGTGATGGGAACAGAACGCCTGGCGGCCACAGTACCTCACAGATAGCTGCTTAAATAACTACCTCTGCGGGATGTGCCCTTTCAATCTACTGGAGATGCGACAGGCGACATGTAGACAGGTAATAGACGGGTAACACTCGACAGGTAAGACTCGACAGGTAAGACTCGACAGGTGTACGCATTACTTGTAAGGTCAAGGTTGGGGGGAGGGTTGCACTTACGCCGCTCTTCTATATACAGGGTGGAATTAAGAAAATTTCGTCTTACTAGCTCCTCTCCTCTAACTGTTTTTCAGCCTTTCTCTCATCGTTTGCTATTTTCTACCGCTATTTTCACGCTTACTTCTCTTCTGATCTTGCTAGGTGCATGCCTCCCCTCCTTCCATGACCTCACTGCACAAGACTTCGTACGTTCTCTCATCAATATTCTGTCCACCTCTCAAATGCAAGAGTTAGTCAGTATTCACAGTCTTTCATCCCTTTCACTGGTAAACTCTGGAACTCCCCGCCTGCTTCTGTATTTCCTCCTTCCTGTGACTTGAACTCTTTCACGAGGGAGACTTCAAGACACCTCTAATTTTGGATGGCACTTCTGACCTTTATTTTTTTTTGGAACTGGCAACTCAGTAAGCCCTTTTTTCACACTCTTCTTGTTACCCTACGTCAGAACCCTCCTACATGATAAAAAAGAAGAAAAATTAATAAAAACACTCACCAAGTACATAACACAGAACACATGACACTTACCGGCATGTCCCCCACGTAGAGCGTCGGTGTTCTCCTCCCGGCATCACGTGTTTGAACATCAGCATGTATTTTCCTGGGGGCACGACAGGTAGATTTGTGCACAGGTAGGCAGGCAGGTAGATGAATTAATAGGTGGGTAGACAGAAAGGTATGTTGTTGGAAAGGTAGGTAGGTAGACAGAGAGGTATACTGGTAGGTTAGGTTAGGTAGATGGGTAGATAGATAAATAGACAGGTAGATAGATGGATAGATAGAGGGATAGATTGATAGATGGATAGATAGAGGAATAGACTGATAGATAGATAGATAAATATATAGATAAAGACAGATAAAAGAAAAGACAGAGGCAAAGAGATAGATATATAGACAGACAGATGATATATAGACAGACAGACACACATAGACAAACCAAAAAAAAAACTAAGACAGACAAATTTATAGAGACAGATAGATGGACAGACAGACATACAGATATATATAGATAGACAGGCACACTGATAAACAAACAAATAAACAAATAATCAAATATACAGACACACAGACACAAAATAACTCACAACTCACAAAAAAAAAAATAATAAAACAAAACAGACACACATACAGACTTCCCTTCCACACACAGCCACCCTATCCTTCTCCCTTCCTTCTCTCCACCACTTCTCCACAATCACCTTCGTTGCAGCACACACACACATACACACACACACACATCCCCATCTCTCCTCTCAAAACCAACCTCGAAATACACACCACACACACACACACACACACACACACACCATTCCATCTCTCTCCCCTCTCCTCCCTTCCTTTCCCCATTTCCCCATCTTACCTTGGTTCTCCACGTGGCACGGGAAGGTAACTTTACCCCCGACATCCACAGTGAAATGCTGCCCCTTAGCCGTGAACACCGGCTGCACATCTGAATACTCGTCAGCTCCTTCGCCTTCATCAGAATAGTGATCGAAGTGGGTGACCTGGGACCCGGCTGACGGAGAGAACGAGAGGGAGTGTTAGGTGAGACTGAGTGAGACGGAGATGGAGGATGAAGGAGAGGTGAGACGAAAGGGAGCTGGTGTTTGGTGATGGGACTAAGAGTTTTAGCTGAGGGTGGGAGAAGGAAGGGAGGAATGTGTGTTAGGTAAGGATGAGGGGAAAGAGAAAGGGTGTTTGGTAGAGATGAGGGGAGAGAAGTGTTAGCTGAGGGTGACAGGGCTTTAGTTGAGGGTGAGAGAAGAGAGGGGTGTCAGGTACGGGTAGAGGGGAGAGAGAGAGAGAGAGAGAGAGAGAGAGAGAGAGAGAGAGAGAGAGAGAGAGAGAGAGAGAGAGAGAGAGAGAGAGAGAGAGAGAGAGAGAGAGAGAGAGAGAGAGAGAGAGAGAGTGGGGAACTAGGCAAGGATGATGGGAGAGAGAAGGAACGTTTGGAGTAAGAATGAGGGGGAGAGAATGTGAGTGTTAGGTGAGAGTGAGCGTAAAGATAAGAGATGTTAGATGAGAGGGGAGAAAGAGGAATGGTAAGTGAGGCTGAGAGGGAGAAAGAAGAAGAGATGTCAAGTTACCATAAGGAGGAACATGAGGGAAGCTATAAGAAGCCATCAGACCTACACGTGGCAGTCCCTTTATAAAACCTAGACAAACTGATGAATGAGAATGATACATAAAATTAGTAGGTATGTTTTCATTCAGGTACTGCCACGTGGAGGGCTGATAAATGATTCCAGCTTCCATTATTTTCTTACGTTCTTGCATACAGCTGTCATCGTTATAAGTTTGTGTAGTCTTTTAAAACTTCTTATTGACTTGGGGTTGTGTGTAAAGGTGTTAGTGTTGTAATTGACTGATTGATTAATTAATTACTTATTCAGTCCCCCTCTCTTCTCCATTCTCCATCAGTTTCTCTCTCTTATTCTCACTTTCATCTTTTCCCTTCCTCTCTCCCTCTCAACTCTTCCCTCCTCTTCTCCATTTCTCTCTCCCTCTCATTCACAACACTTCATCTCCTCCCTTCTACGTAACGATCCTCCACACACACACACACACACACACACACACACACACACACACACACACACACATGAAAAGACTATTGTATTTCGACATTTACGAGCTGGGAACGAAAATGGAAGTCTTAGAAAACGGGAAAATGACGTAAATGAATGAATTATAAAACGAGAGAGAGAGAGAGAGAGAGAGAGAGAGAGAGAGAGAGAGAGAGAGAGAGAGAGAGAGAGAGAGAGAGAGAGAGAGAGAGAGAGCACCTTTACCCAGCAACCATCACAACACTGCCACTACCCACGCACACCTACCCAAGCACCACACACACCTACACACACACACACACACACACACACACACACACACACAAGAAAGGACAACAAAAGAATCATATAATCCTAAAGTATCTGTTATTATGAAAGCCAATCTCTCGTGACCTCTAATACACAACTTAATTTTACCTGTCGGTCCGAGAGAGAGAGAGAGAGAGAGAGAGAGAGAGAGAGAGAGAGAGAGAGAGAGAGAGAGAGAGAGAGAGAGAGAGAGAGAGAGAGAGAGAGAGAGAGTATTACATTAAACAAAATTCATAAAAGATTTACTAGGAAAATTTTTCTCGTTATTTCTAGATCACTTTTAAGTATCATTAGTTTTCATTATTTTTTTCTCAATTCCTCCTCTTCCTCCTCTTCCTCCTCCTCCTCCTCTTCCTCTTTCTCCTCTTCCTCCTCCTCAATGCTATCTATCAATTATAAAGAGTTAGTGAAGACATTAAAAGACTCTCTCTCTCTCTCTCTCTCTCTCTCTCTCTCTCTCTCTCTCTCTCTCTCTCTCTCTCTCTCTCTCTCTCTCTCTCTCTCTCTCTCTCTCTCTCTCTCTCTCTCTCTCTCTCTCTCTCTCTCTCTCTCTCTCTCTCTCTCTCTCTCTCTCTCTCTCTCTCTCTCTCTCTCTCTCTCTCTCTCTCTCTCTCTCTCTCTCTCTCTCTCTCTCTCTCTCTCTCTCTCCAAAACATCCATCTTTAAAATCCCCCAAAGAAAAGAGAAAAAAAGGAAATAAATGAAAATCCCAAGATGCCACAACTGGACACATTAAATTATGATAAAATAAATAAGAAAAATAGAAAGAAAATACGGAAAAATGAAAATATATAAGAAGATAACGGGACTGGAAAGAACGATGTGATAAATTAAAAGCAAAAAAAAAGGAAAAATGGAGAATGAAAATGAGAAATGAAAATTAAAAAAAAAGTGAAAGAAAAATAGGTAATGAAAATGTAAAAAAAAATGTTATGAAGGAAAAAAAATAGAAAAAGAAAATAGTAAATGAAAATGAAAAAAAACAATGAAGGAAAAAAACGAAAATGAAAAAAAAACAAATAAAAAAATCGTTGAAAGGAAAATGAAAAAAAATAAATAAAAACGGAAATGAAAAATAAAAAAAGACGAACTAAAATAAAACTGCAAAAAAAAAAAAATAAATAAATAAATAAAAATATACGTAAAAACTAAACGTTAAAAAACAACAACAAAATAAATCAATAAATAAATAAAACAAACAAAAAAAAAAAAACAAATAAACAAATAAAAATAAATAAAAAAAACTATAGAAACAAACTGAACACCAAGGCACTCTGAGAACACGACAAGAACGAGTAACATAAATCAAGGGACACGAATTTGACGCCACAGCAACTAGGGCGTGTTATAGTGAAGATAATAAAGACGAATGAGAGAGAGAGAGAGAGAGAGAGAGAGAGAGAGAGAGAGAGAGAGAGAGAGAGAGAGAGAGAGAGAGAGCAGAGCCACCAACGAGAATATATTGCGTGTCAAAAGACGGAGGTAATAAGCGAAGAGGAGGAGGAAGAGATGGTGGTGGTGGTGGTGGTGGTGGTGGTGGTGGTGGTGGTGGTAAGGATCAGAGAATAAAAGTGGAAAGGAAAGTTTGGCAGTAAAAATGATGAAAAGTGAGGAAATAATGGCAACTCACACTGTATTGGTAACGATAGCTGACTGGAGGAGGAGGAGGAGGAGGAGGAGGAGGAGGAGGAAGACCATATTTCCCTGTTTGCTCACGGCGAGAGAGGGAACCACCATAAACAATAATATTCCTCCATAACGAAGCGGCAGAAGGAGGAAGAGGAGGAGGAGGAGGAGGAGGAAGAGGAGGAGAAGGAGGAGGAGGAGGAGGAAGCAAGGAAGGAGCATGAGGCATCTCACACCCCTGCCTAACTCTGTGCTCCTGGCCGTCTGTCTTGTTACCCACCTGCCCACCTCCAATTCACACCTTCCCATCTTACCTACCTTACCTAACCTAACTTAACCTAACGTAACCTAACCTTATATAACCTTTCCTTACCTAACGTAACCTAATGTAACCTTACCTTACCTAACTACCTTACCTAACCTAGTGTTAAATAACCCTTACTTAACCTAATCTAATTTTACCTTAAGCCAAACTAAACTAACCTAACCTTGCCCAAACCCAAACTAACCAAACTTTATATTACTTTCATCCTAAACCAGAACTAACCTAACGTAACCTAACTTTTCCACAACCCAAACTAACCTAACCTAACGTAACCTAACCTTTCCACAACCCAAACTAACCTAACCTAACTTAACCTAACCTAACTTGGTCTAACCTCAATCCAAACGTACCTAACCAAAACACTTTCCATTTCAACGAACACCTAACCTCCCCTCACCAACGTACCTTATTCCAAAACACACACACACACACACACACACACACACACACATGTACCCACCAACTCACCCACCAACACACACACACCTGCCTAGCGGCCTGTTTGTCATATTAAACCTGTTCTCACTCACTGTCCCCCGCTTCGCCCTGTCCTCGCGCCAAACAAATGCACGTCTTTGCGTTCCTCCCAGCGCTTCTCCCTCCTCCAAATCTTTCCCTGCCATTCTGAAACCCGCCTCTGTAATGGCAAGCGCTGAGTTACAGGTCCGCATCCCCGCCTTGCTACATCGCACCTGAGAACTGAGAGAGAGAGAGAAGGAGAAGGAGAGACAGGAAAAGGGGAGAGGGAGAGGTAGGAAAGCTGTATCTGTCAAGGATTTGAAGGGCTTGTCTCTCTCTCTCTCTCTCTCTCTCTCTCTCTCTCTCTCTCTCTCTCTCTCTCTCTCTCTCTCTCTCTCTCTCTCATTAGGAAGTTACAGGGCACAATGGGATCAGGTGAAATAGCTCAACTTTCCCTCTCTCTAAAGAAAGAGCGAAAAGAAAGAAAGAGAAGAAAAGGAAAAAAAAAAGAAACTATCCCATAAAGAGAAAAGAAATAAAGATGAAAAGGAGAGAGAGAGAGAGAGAGAGAGAGAGAGAGAGAGAGAGAGAGAGAGAGAGAGAGAGAGAGAGAGAGAGAGAGAGAGAGAGAGAGAGAGAGAGAGAGAGAGAGAGAGAGAGAGAGAGAGAGAGAGAGAGAGAGAGAGAGAGATAAAAAAAATGCTGATCTTATGAGTAGTATATAGTAGTAGTATTAATGGTAGTAGTACTGGTGGTAGTAATAATAGCAGTAGTAGTAGTAGTAGTAGTAGTAGTAGTAGTAGTAGTAGTAGTAGTAGTAGTAGTAGTAGTATTAGTAGTATTAGTATTAGTAGTAGTAGTAGTAGTAGGAGTAGTAAAAGGAAGCAAAACAAGTATACGTGTGAAATAAAAGGGTGAAATGAATAAAAAAAAAATGAATTAATTAATCAAAAAAGGACAAAGTGTTTTTCAATAGGCATCACATCTACGTCCACCTGTTGCAAATTGCCATTATTAATTAACAGGTAACTTGTACATCTTCACACCTGTTGTCCATTCTGTGCAGGTGAGGCATTTAATTATCACCCATTCAGGTACCCCACACACACACACACACACACACACACACACACACACACACACACACACACACACACACACACACACACGGGACAGGTGAAAGGTGAGAAGAGTTGGTAATGAAACAAGAAATTAATTAACTGCTCACAACAACAACACATTCCTCACTTGATTAATGGCAAAAGTTTATAGCCAAGTATTGGACGTGAGGGCCTCTCTCTCTCTCTCTCGTCTCTCTCTCTCTCTCTCTCTCTCTCTCTCTCTCTCTCTCTCTCTCTGTTCGTTTTAATCTTTCCTTTCTCTCTTTCTTCTTTCTATTCTTTCTGTTCTTCTTCTTTTGTTATAATTACAATCTCCTCATCGATTCCTTCTTCTTCTTCCTCCTCCTCCTCCTCCTCCTCCTCCTTCTCCTCCTCTTACTTTCAGAATTATTACAAAACACATCACAAACTGAAAAAGCGAATCAAATTACTTTTTCACACACACACACACACACACACACACACACACACACACACACACACACACACACACACACACACTCAATCACCATTATTAATACGATTCGCTTGCTACAATAAATAACAAACTTAAGATCTTAGGATAATGTTTTTTTTTTTTATCTTATCTTTGCACCCACGATCTATCACGGCACCTGAGATCAAAGGGGGGGAGAGCACCTGTCATAATAATAATACCAGCACACCTGACTTCATACCAAGTACACTTAATTACAGGTAAGTCGTGCATCCTGAACGTGTGCGGTGCTAAGAAGTAATTAAATGAAAGACTGACTAATTGATAAATGATGGGATGTAATCTGAGGAACTATCACTATAACTATCAGGGTAATTAAATAGCTTAAATTAAATCAAATTAATTTACTATCTGCTTACCTATCTATCTACCTACCTAACATGCAAATTAGCTATTTAACTAACAAACTAACTAACGAACAAGGGAACTGATAAACTAAATAATTAACCACTTATCTATTCACTTAACTAAGTAAACAAGTAAGTAAATAAGTAAATAAATACTTAACCAAACTAATTACTTAAGAAACTACCTATCTATCTATCTAACCTAACATAACTAACCCACCTAACTAACTAACCTAACTAACCTGATCTAACCTAGCTACCGCTAACCCTAACCTAACCTAACCTAAACCTACAACCTAATCTAATCTAATCTAACCTAACCTAACTAACCTGACCTAACCTAGCTAACCTAACGTAACTAAATTAACCTAACCTAACCTAACTAACCTGAACTAACCTAGCTAACTTAACCTAACCTAACTAATCTAACCAACCTAAGCTAACTAACTTAACCTTACTAACCTAACCTAATCTAACCTAACCTAATTAACCTGACCTAACCTAGCTAACCTAACCTAAGTAAATTAACCTAACCTAACCTAACTGACCTAACCTATAACCTAAACAATATAACCTAACCTAACCTAACCTAACCTAACCTAACCAACCTAACCTAACCTAACTAACAAACTAACCTAACCTAGCTAACCTAACCTAACCTAACCTAACCTAACTAATCTAACCTAACCTAACCTAACAAACTAACCTAACCTAACTAACCTAACCTAACCTAACCTAACCTAACTCAACTTACAAACTAACCTAACCTAGCTAACCTAACCTAACCTAGCTAACCTAAGTAAATTAACCTAACCTAACCTAACCTAACTGACTAATTGACCCGTTTCAGATCGCAGTCAAAGAATTCCTCACTGGTTTAACTTGTGCACGAGTTTGGTTCAATAACACAAGTAGTTATTCTAGATAATGAGATGATTTTTGTGACCCGAGTGATGAATGCTAATTAGGAGGAGGAGGAGGAGGAGGAGGAGGAGGAGGAGGAGGAGGAGGAGGAGGAGGAGGAGGAGGAGGAGGAGGAGGAGGAGGAGGAAAGGACGTATAAAATAAATAATACCAAAAAGATACTTGGAAGAAAGAGCATAAATAGAATAAAAGAAAAAGAAAATATGTAAAAAAAAAAAAAGGAGGAGAAGAAGAAGAAGAAGAAGAAGAAGAAGAAGAAGAAGAAGAAGAAGAAGAAGAAGAAGAAGAAGAAGACGAAGAAGAAGAAGAAGAAGAAGAAGAAGAAGAAGAAGAAGAAGAAGAAGAAGAAGAAGAAGAAGAAGAAGAAGAAGAAGAAGAAGAAGAAGAAGAAGAAGAAGAAGAAAAAGAAGAAGAAGAAGAAGAAGTACTACAACAACAACAACAACAACAGCAACAACAACAACAACAACAACAACAACAACAACAACAATTAAGAACATATAGAAGAAGAAAAAAAAAATAGAAAGCTTTAAAACCAAACAATATGAACAAGTTAAAAAAAAAGTATAAGCGGAAAAACAGAGGGGAAACAAAATAAAAAGGCAAAAAAGTGAACGACACAATAGGAAAACTGAGCGAAGGCAAGGATTCCACTCAATACAAAATCCAGGATGCGTGAGACTTTCATCACGTATCACTCCATTTCAGATCCATGGATGAGAAGATAATCCTGTGTGTGTGTGTGTGTGTGTGTGTGTGGTGTGTGTGTGTGTTTGTGTGTGTGTGTGTGTGTGTGTGTGTGTGTGTGTGTGTGTGTGTGTAGGTGTGTAGGCGTGTGTGAAACGGAATAATTAATTCATCCGCTACAAAATAAATAACAATACGAATAAACTAATATAAACAAATAAAGAAGGTAAAAAACAATAAATCTAACCTAACCTTCCCTAACTTAACCTAACCTAACCTAACTTAACTTTCCCTAACTTAACCTAATTTAGCCTAACTTAACCTAACTTAACCTAACCTAACTTAACCTTCCCTAACTTAACTTTAACCTAACCTAACCTAACCTTTCCTAACTTAACCTAATTTAACCTAACTTAACCTAACCTAACCTAACCTTCCCCAACTTAACCTAATTCAACCTAACCTAACCTAACTTAACCTAACCTTACTTAACCTAACTAACTTAACCTAACAAATAAACCTATTCTTAACAAATTAAACGAACAAAAAAAAAAAACAATAAAAACAAAACAAAACATAGCAACCATGCAAATAAACTAAAACACAAAAAAAAGGAAATCCTTAGTAAATAAAAAAAGAAAAAGGAAAAAAACGAAAAAAAAAACAATAGATACAAAAATGAAAAGTTCACTCACCAAAAATATATAGAAAGAGAGAGAGAAAAGGAATGAACAAAAAAAAAAAAAAAGGATAGATATGGAAGTACTGAATAAAAGATGGAAAAAAAAAGTATAGTAAGAGTGAACCTTTGAAGCAGATTAAGTGAGAGTTCGGAGCTTCGGGCGAGTCACGGAGCTTCGTCACGAGGCGGAGAGCGAAGCAGGGACCGAGTTCGAGACGAGAGACGAGAGGGATTCGAAACAAGAAAAAAAAAAAGCACGAAAGAAAAAAAAAAGTTAAAGAGGAACTTTGAATACACGGAAACAGAGCGACAGAGAGAGAGAGAGAGAGAGAGAGAGAGAGAGAGAGAGAGAGAGAGAGAGAGAGAGAGAGAGAGAGAGAGAGAGAGAGAGAGAGAGAGAGAGAGAGAGGAGGTCACTAGTCTTTGTCAGTCATAGATTCAGCAGGTTAATTAGAAGAGGCAAAGGGGGTCGATTATACGGTGACAGTGATGGCTTACCTGGAGGAGGAGGAGGAGGAGGAGGAGGAGGAGGAGGAGGAGGAGGAGGAGGAGGAGGAGGTCAAAGAGGAGAGGTATCGATGAAAGGAAGGGAAGAAAGGAAGGGGAAAGAGATAGCACCAAAATAACCTTGAGCGAATAGGAGAAGAGAGGTAGATGTGATAAAAATAACACCAGTAGAGTAACAGGAAGAAATGAATAGTGAGAGAAAGGAAGAAAATAAGGAAGGAGAGAAGTAGTAAATAATAAAGGAGGGAAAATAGAGACATAAAGTTTGTGGTATGTTACAAAATAATAGGAAAGTTAGTCTTTGTTAAGAGTGATGAAGGAATGATGCAGAAGTGAAGCAAGAGGAAGAATGAAAGAAGGAACGAAAGAAAAAAAGGAGAAAAGGAAAGAGAAAGGAATGGAAAGAGGGGATGGAGAGTAATTTTCCACTAAGAGAAGGAAAGAAAATAAAAAGAAGGGTAAAAAAAAATCAAAGCAATTTTTCACGTTAGGAATGAAGAACGAAAAAGTGAATGAAAAATAGAATGAAGAAAAAAGAAAGAAAGAAGATTAAGACGCAGAGGAAGAAATAAAAAAACAAAAAACAAAAACAAATCACGTGACACAAATGGGACTCAATAAAACTCACTACATTTACTGAGGAAGAAACGAGTGAAGGAGAGAAGAAGAGAAGGAAGGAAGAGAAGGAGAAGGAAGGAAGATGACCCCACACGTAATGGAGGAGAGAAACGGAGGAAGATTATAACGTTATGTGGTAAAGGACGAGAATAATAATGCACAGGTTAATATCAGGAGTGAATGGAGGGAAGGAAAGAAGGAATGAAGGAAGGACACGATAAAAAGGGCGAGAAAGGAAGAGGAAGGAAGAGTAGAGTAAAGATGAGGATAATAATTCAAGACCTGGTACCAAGAGTGAATGGAGGGAAGGAAAGATGGAATGAAGGAAGAGGCGATTAGAAAAAGGACGAGAAAGGAGGAGGAAAATAGAGAGAGAGAGAAAATTGAATAGAGAAAGTAGAAAATATATATAAATTGCAGTAAATTAATATACTTACTATTACTACTACTACTATTACTACTACTACTACTACTAACTACTACTACTACTACTATTACTAAAAGGACCGAAAAAGTAAGAGAAAAGCAAAATAGAGAGAAAGTCCAATAAAAAGCAGAGAAAATATATAAAATGCACTAAATATTAACTACTGAGAAACTAATATACTACTACTACTACTACTACTACTAATACTACTACTACTACTACTACTACTACCTACAAGAGAAGTAGCGAATATATAAACATTAACCATTGACTAACTAATATCTTCTCTACCTTCCTTTCTTCTCCTCCTCCTCTTCCTCCTCCTCCTCTTCCCACCCCTTCAAACGTCCATCCCTCTTTAATACCTAACGAAAAGAAATCTTTCCCCTCTTCCCCTTCAACCCCCCCCACTCCCCCACACCTCCCCCACTACCCCCCACCCCCCGCCCCAAGATCCTTCCGGCACTGATGAAGCTAAAAGTGCAACATGTAAAAAAAATAATGCATATAATCAACATTTTTAAGGTGTGTGTGTGTGTGTGTGTGTGTGTGTGTGTGTGTGTGTGTGTGTGTGTGTGTGTGTGTGTGTGTGTGTGTGTGTGTGTGTGTGTGTGTGTGTGTGTGTGTGTGTGTGTGTGTGGGGAAGCGTCCACGCGGGAATATGGAAATGAGGAAAATATGCAAAGCTAAACTAAACGAAACGAAAAAGCAATACATAAATTTGACGTAAATTATAAAGGCGTGGTAAAGTTGTAATTATTATTGTGGCGGGGTGAACGTATTGAAAGGAATTAAAGGAAGGAGCTTGTAGTGATGGTGGAGGGGGTGAGGGGGGAGTGTGTTGAAATGTTTTATAATTACTGCTGCTAATACTAAATGCTGCTGCTGCTGCTCCTAATGATGCTACTACTGCTACTGGTAACTACTACGATTACTGCTACTACTATTGCTACTACTACTACTACTACTACTACTGCTGCTGCTACTACTAATAATAATAATATGAAGAAGACGACGACGACGAAGAAGAAGAAGAAGAAGAAGAAGAAGAAAATGATGATGATGATGGTGAAGAAATGACGAAAAGAAACAATAATAAATAAGAATAATAATAATAAGAAGAATAAGAAGATAAAGATGAAGAAACAATAGAAGATAAGAAAAAAAAGGTAAATAAGAAGACCATGAATCAGAACAAGAGAAAGAACAATACAAAAGAATGAGAAGAAACACAGGAACAAGATGAACGAAAAGAGAAAAAGAAGAAAGGAAATAAGAGAAGCGTGAATCACAGTAAGAGAAAGAAGAGCAATATGAAAAGAATGAGAAAGAATACAGGAACAAGAAAAAGAAAAAAATAGAAAAAAAAAACAAGATTAAACACTTTCATTCCGTACCAAATATAAGTTGACGGAAACAGAAAACGAAGATCGGGAAAAAAAAACAAAGAAGAAGAAGGAGGAGAAGAATAAGAAGAAGAAAGAAAGAAAGAAAGAAAGAAGGAAGAAAAGGAATAGAATGAATGAATGAAGAAGAGAAAGAAAAAAGGAAGGAAGAATGAATAAATGAAAAAAAGTGAGTGAATGAATGAATTAAAAAGAAACAAACAGAAAGAAAAAAACAAGAAGAAGAAGAAGAAGAAGAAGAAGAAGAAGAAGAAGAAAAAAAAGAAGAAGAAGAAGAAGAAGAAGAAGATGATGATAAGAACAACAAGAAGACCGAAAAAAAAGAAAAAAAGAAAAAGAAAAAAACGAAAAAGAGGAGACAAAAAGAAGAAGAAAAAGAACAACAACAAACAACAACAACAACCAACAACAAAAATGAGAAAAAAAATAAGCCACAACAAGACCGTAAAAAGAAAAAAAAGAAAAAAAAAAAAATTCACGAAAAAAAAGCAGGAGGCAAAAGAAGAAGAAAAAGGAAGAAGAAGAAGAAGAAGAAGAAGAAGAAGAAGAAGAAGAAGAAGAGTCGGCAGCGTAGTACAGGTAACTCATCAGCACCTGCCCATCATCTCAAGTCTCGGGAAACAAACAGCTTCCATTCATCTCCCTCCGCCTCTCCGCCCGCCGCGCCCACTGAAGCGACATTCATCACGGACCCCTGATAGCATGATGAACGGCGCCATCACCAACTTGTGAGAGAGAGAGAGAGAGAGAGAGAGAGAGAGAGAGAGAGAGAGAGAGAGAGAGAGAGAGAGAGAGAGAGAGAGAGAGAGAGAGTATTGTTCGTTTGTCTCTTTTATTTAAACATTTTTTTCGCCATCATAATCTTGTGAGAGAGAGAGAGAGAGAGAGAGAGAGAGAGAGAGAGAGAGAGAGAGAGAGAGAGAGAGAGAGAGAGAGAGAGAGAGAGAGAGAGAGAGAGAGAGAGATTGTTCGATTGTCTCTTTTATTTAAGCATTTTTTTTTCGCCATCAACTTGCGAGAGAGAGAGAGAGAGAGAGAGAGAGAGAGAGAGAGAGAGAGAGAGAGAGAGAGAGAGAGAGAGAGAGAGAGAGACGATCCGGAAGAACATGGGATTTTCAGATGCAGGGGGGTAACTCAATAAGAAAAAAAATATTGATCCGTTTTCTTTTTTCTATTTTCTTTTTCTTCTTTTTCTATTTTTAGGGGTGGGTTATATAATTTTGGTCTTTGCCTCCTTGTTGTTTATATAGTAAGGGTTGGAATGGATAACTGACTCAACAGGAATAATCTTTTGTTTCATTTTCTCTCCTTTCCTAGCTTATTTAAACGCCTGCTTCCGTATTTCCTCCTTCCTATGACTTGAACTCTTTCAGGAGGGAGGCTTCAAGACATTAATCCTCCAATTTTGGGTGATCCTTTTGACATCTCTTTTGAAACTGGCGCATCAGTGAGCTTTTATTTTCTCTCTCTCTCTCCCTCCCTCTCTGTCTCTCTCTTTTTGTTACCCTTGACTTGTATCTCTTTTACACACACACACACACACACACACACACTCACACACACACACAAAAAAAAAAAAAAAAAAAAAGCTTTCGTCTTTATATATTTTATCTATCGTATTATTTCTATTTTTGTGAAGGGTGGAACGCATGGCCAGTTCAGATTGTCCCTTCTTTAACAACAACAACAACAACAACAACAACAACACAACAACAAGAAAAAGGAGAGAAAATAAAGCCACAACAAGAAGGACCGAAAAAAAAATATAAAAAAAAATATATAAAAAAAATCACGAAAAAAAGCAGAAGACAAAAGAAGAAGAAGAAAAATAAAAATAAAAATAAAAAAGAAGAAGAGGAGGAGTCGGCAGGCGTAGTACAGGTGATCAAAGGGCCAATTAAGTGGTTAAGCTTGTTGTGTTCTGGTATCTTAACCCCTTCACTGTCATGGTCGTTTATTGGTACCCATTCAGAACAGTATAAAAAACAGTACATACAGTATAAACAGTATGTGGGTTTGCATGGATAGATAGATAGATATAGATAGATAGATAGATAGAGTAAAGAGACAAAAAAAAAAAGATGAATTTTGTATTCTCTAAAGGCTCTAGGCTACGATATTGATTAACGTGTTTTAGTACAAGTGATCACAGAGCTGCAGGGGATTATGGGAAAAGAATGTGTAGCAGTGAAAGGGTTAAAATATTCTTGTTTTTTTTTTTTTTGTTTGTTTGTTTTATTGATTTTTCTTACTTATATACCTGTACGTTCTTTTTTTCCTTTGAATGATTTGTTGATTAGTTTGTTTATTCATTTGTTTATTTTTTATCTGTTTTATTTATCTATTTCATTTTTTTTTCATTTTATCTTGCTTTTTTTTGTTTTATTTTATTCATTTTTCTTACTCATATGCCTGTACGTTCTTTTTCCTTTGAATAATTTGTTGATTATCTTGCTTATTCATTTGTTTATTTCTTTATCTGTTTATTTATTTATTTTCATTTACCTATAGATCTATTTAATTTACTCTCCTTTCATTATTCTCCTTTGATTAAGTGACTAGTTTGTTGATCTATGCATTTGTTTCTCTGTTTCAGTTATCCATTTCATGTCTTACCATTTATTTATAGACTGACAGATTGATTGACTGACTGACTCACTGAATAGACAACTGAATGACTAATTAAATTATTTCTTCATCTGTTTATCTATCTCTTCCCTGACTGACTGATTGACACTAAAACAAATAAAAACGCAAATTGTCTACAAAAAAATTCTAGTATCATTAAAAACAGCTCAATATTCTCGTAAATGAACCACTTATGAACCACTTATGAACCTTCGTGAAGCTTCATGAACCAGCGAGCTCGAGGCGGTGAAGGAACACGAAACTATGATGTAGGAATAAAAATTTGGCTAGGTATTTTGAAGCTTCGGATCCTCTCTCTCTCTCTCTCCCTCTCTCTCTCTCTCTCTCTCTCCTCTCTCTCTCTCTCTCTCTCTCTCTCTCGGCCTGACACAAATATTCTTTCTTTTCTCACTCTATGGGAAAGAAGGGGAAGGGGAAAAGGGAAAGGAGGGGGAAGAGAAATGGAAAGAAGCAGAAAGGGAAGAGAACGGGAAAGGAAGGAAACAGGGAAGGGAAGGGAAGGGAAGAGAAGAGGGAAGGAAAAAATAATACTGAAGGGAACACGGGGCGGACACTCTCTCTCTCTCTCTCTCTCTCTCTCTCTCTCTCTCTCTCTCTCTCTCTCTCTCTCTCTCTCTCTCTCTCTCTCTCCCCTTCATATCACACGCTCCGGTCCAAACTTTCCCGCTAAAAACCACCACAAGATTAAACACAAAAGAAAAAAAAGCAGCCCAACTTCTCGCCAAATTTCCCCTCAAGACAACGAACCCCACACCTGCACACACCTGAAAACACACCTGAAAACACACCTGAACGCATCCCTACACCTGGTAATCCCGCAGGCGTCATCTCAACAGGTGCCTCAGTGACCTGTCGTGACCTTAGTATTGAGGTCACGTACAGGAAAGAGTGGTGGATTAAAGACCCACTCAACCCTTTACTTTCTTTGGCCATTCTGTAATCTGGCTTTTACCTTCCTCCTCCTCCTCCTCTTCTTCCTTCTCTTTGCCTTTATCTTCTCGCTTCTCTCTTCTAAACCCAGATGGTAACCTCTCTTTTCCTTATCTCTCCCTTTTCGTCTTTCTCTCACGCTTTTAAAAGAGAAAGGGGTAATTTTGTCTCTTCTTACTTTTAGCTAATGAAAGGGCAGGTGTAATGCAGGTAAGGGGAGGGTCTTTTTGTCCTTCTTTATTCCTACTTGTTCTTTTTTTTGGCTTTTTCTTTTATCTCCCTACTCTGTAATTGCATTAAAGTGGTAGTGGTGGTGGTGGTGGTGGTGGTGGTGTTAGTAGTAGTAGTAGTAATAGTAGTTGTAGTAGTATAGTAGTAGTAGTAGCAGTGGTAGAAATAATCACACAGTAGCACTACCTATTACTACTACTACTACTAACTACGACTACTACTACTACTACTACCACCACCACCACCACCACCACCATCTTCCTACAAAAAAAAAACAAAAAAAAAAACATACATTTCAAAGCAAATCATCTCAGCCTTACTCTCCATTACCCCCCCCCAACACACACACACACACACACACACCACACACACACACACAGCGCCCCAGCCTCCCTCCCTCCTTCCTTCCCTCCTTTCCTTCCATCTGTTCCCTTGCATCGTCCTCCCGGCAAAAATCCGTCCCACGCCTACATAATTCAGGCGAGGGAAGCACAGGCATACTATAAAACGGCAGAATTTAAACCATTTTTCCGTCGCCTGTTTTGAATGCAAGGAACCGCCGCCCGCCAGAACGATAGGACGAGAAGAGTATAGGAAGTAACGAGGCCAAGCTTGGTGAAGTTAGATAGGGCTGATGGACAAGAAGTAACGGGTTTTAGCTTGGTGGAGTTAGACATGCCAAGAAGTTGACGGCTGATGGGACAAGAAGTAACGAGTTTAAGTACAAAGAAGTAGCTGGTTCAAGTTTGGTAATGTACGAAGGGTAATAAACGAGTAATAAACGAGGTTAATAGCGAGCTTCAAGTTTGGTGAAGTTAGATAGGGCAAAATTTTAATGGTTTCAAGAGTGGTGAAGTTAGTTAGATAGGGCAAGGAGTAACGAGGCTTAAGTTTGGTGAAGTTAGATACGGGAAGAAGTAACAGTTTCAAGTTTGGTGAAGTTAAATAGAACAAGAAATAACTGGTGAAGGACAAAAAGAAAAAAATTAAATAAATAAAGGGTTGAAAGAACAAATAACAGTTGAAGGACAAAATAACGGGTACAAGCATTAGACAGGATAAAAAACCGGATTCCACCTTAGTGATAGTAGATTCTTAAAAGGGAAATAGGAGGAAACTATAGTTTGAGGGACTGGAATGTGGCTGCAATAGACTTACTAGTGGCGATGGTGTAATTAGGTCATTAAGAGGATATAACAATGATTTACTTCTCAAACAGGGTTGTATACAAAAAAAAGGTGATGATCAAGCTAGTAACCCTTTCACAGCCATGCGTAACTAGTGACAGCACCAAAAATCACTGTGTAAAATCTATTCAAGCACCTTAAGAGAGAGAAAACCATTACAAGATATTAAGATATTAAGAAATTAACCACTAGTGTCTGTAGGTATTAATGATTAATTCTTCAATATCTTTTCTGACTATTTATCTGACAGGAGGTAGCATGCTGGTGTTAATGTTTATATTAGTATCTTTCGTGTCATGTTTGGCGTTCCTCAAGGTAGTGTTCTTGGACCTCTTATTGTGAAAGTGGCATGGGATTTCTTCGCATCTGTTGGCTATGCTGATGAGACCTCTTTATTCCGTCATATTCCTGTTCCTTCCAGTACACCTTCTGCAGACACTCAGTTGAATTCTGATCTCGAGCT
The DNA here is from genome assembly GCF_035594125.1 of Scylla paramamosain. Taxonomy (NCBI): domain Eukaryota; kingdom Metazoa; phylum Arthropoda; class Malacostraca; order Decapoda; family Portunidae; genus Scylla; species Scylla paramamosain. The sequence goes on along the minus strand of NC_087190.1, from coordinate 2,166,056 downwards.
GATCTTCTGTTGGTTAGCGTTGGGGTATGAAATGAAACCCTGACAAGACCAACGGTATTACTCGTATGTTCAGTCGTTCAGGGACTCTCAGTGCACTAATACTTTTAAGGAAAACACGAAGCTCACTCATCACGGTATTGCCGCAAAGATTAATTAATAGAGTTTGATTTTTGAAACGGATACAGGAGGAAAACCGGTTCACTTTGTATTATTTTGTCTACGTTTTCGATTCCATACGTGTATAAATTACTATCCAATAATAAGGAAAGAAATTACTTGACAAATTAGTGCAAAAATTAAAGAAGATTGTTTATTTTTTTTATTTTTTATTTTTTCATTTATTTATTTATTTATTTATTTGTTTTTTTTTGAGAAGGAAAACTGGTTCACTTTCTACACGGGTTCACTTTGCACTATTTCATCTGCCTTTTCCCTCTACACGTGTGAAAATTAATATCCAATAATACTTTTTTTTTTCCGGTAAGCGTGAAGAGGAATTGAGGGAGAGAGGGCAGCTTTGGAATCTCGTTTAATTAAGAGAGAAGCGATTCCAGAGTTTAATATTCAAATTTGAGTTTTTTTTTTCCTCTTTTAATTTCCATTTCCCTGATTTGTGGATACTGTATTCAAAATTTACTTTATTAATTTTTTTTTTCATGTCAGTTATTTCATTATTGCTTTTCTTCTTCTTCTTCTTCTTCTTCTTCTTATTATTATTATCATTATTATTATTACAATTATCATTATTATTATTGTCATTTAGGTTTTACAATCTATTGAAATTGACTTTTTAGTGTTCAATTTTTTTTTTCAAATTTCTTCATTTTATGATGAGGTTTTATCATTATTTTTTTCTGATAAATACATAGTTTTTAAAAATTTTCATTCCGTGTCATTCATATTTCAACTTTTCACATTTTCCTCTCAATTAATTCAACCTACAGTATTGTTTTTCCTCGTCTTTGTAACGGAAAGTGTAATTAACAGATTATTTAACTGGATTCGAATTTTCATTATAGTAATTTGGTTTTGTTTTGTTTTGCTTTTAAAAACAGATAATGTGATTGGACTCCTATCTAATTTACCTGCAACTTTCACACCTGCGCCGCCACTTTAAATTAATTCCCGTACAGGTGAGTCTAATTACTACGTGAACTTCAGGTAACAACAAAAAAAAAATATATAACAACGAAATGAATAAATAAATAAAATAGATTAAAAAAATAATAAAAAAAAATTACTAAAAATATCCACAATGAACTTGATCAACGAAAAGGGGAAAAAATAGAATAAAGAGAGTAATAACGTGAAATATTAGGAGAGGAATAAGGAAACGATGCAATAAAGAAGGAATAAGGAAGGAGAAAAGGAGGATAACTTCATTACACTAACAGTACATGAAAGAGGAGGAGGAAGAGAAGGAGAAGGAAGAGGAGGAGGAGGAGGAGGAGGAGGAGGAGGAGGAGGAGGAGGAGGAGGAGGAGGAGGAGGAGGAGGAGGAGGAGGAGGAGGAGGAGGAAACGTTAATTAAGTGGACGAAGGGTGGAGGAAATAAAGTGAGTGAAAGAGAGAGAGAGAGAGAGAGAGAGAGAGAGAGAGAGAGAGAGAGAGAGAGAGAGAGAGAGAGAGAGAGAGAGAGAGAGAGAGAGAGAGAGTAATTTACATGAAAGGAAATTCAGGGGAAGACAGGATGAAGGAGAGAGAGAGAGAGAGAGAGAGAGAGAGAGAGAGAGAGAGAGAGAGAGAGAGAGAGAGAGAGAGAGAGAGAGAGAGAGGGAGAGGGAGTTATATAGTGGATGAAGTAGAGTTATTTAGGATGAAGGAGAGAGTGAGAGGGAGTGACAGATGGGCGCTATGACGGTATGTGATGAAGTGCTTTACCTGAGCACCGACCATCAGAGAGAGAGAGAGAGAGAGAGAGAGAGAGAGAGAGAGAGAGAGAGAGAGAGAGAGAGAGAGAGAGAGAGAGAGAGAGAGAGAGACTGATATATGGTGACTAAAAGTTGCTCTTCAATATATTCTCTCTCTCTCTCTCTCTCTCTCTCTCTCTCTCTCTCTCTCTCTCTCTCTCTCTCTCTGAAAAGTATACAAAAATATAATACAGGAATTTCTAAAAAGTTATGCGTAACTGTGACATACATTCTCTCTCTCTCTCTCTCTCTCTCTCTCTCTCTCTCTCTCTCTCTCTCTCTCTCTCTCTCTCTCTCTCTCTTAAATGTATACAAAAATATAGTTTCTAAAAGTATATGATATTCTCTCTCTCTTTCTCTCTCTCTCTCTCTCTCTCTCTCTCTCTCTCTCTCTCTCTCTCTCTCTCTCTCTCTCTCTCTCTCTCTCTCTCCACCATTTCATTAAACAACAGTAAGTTCTAATTAATTATCTTCATTGTATTACAGAACCAACACAAGTTTTCAAGTTAAGTTACAGAACAGAACTGGAGAATAAGACGAAACCTGATAATACGAGACTACACAACTCTCTCTCTCTCTCTCTCTCTCTCTCTCTCTCTCTCTCTCTCTCTCTCTCTCTCTCTCTCTCATCGATGCTCGCCTACGTAGCCATTTAGAGCAAAATTTTAATCAAGTTAGAAATGGGTGATTGAAAAGGGGAAAAAATATATATGACAGGTGTATCAAAGTGTATTCAGATTGTTTGTGTATCCATGTGTTCATTTATTTATCTGTCTTTCTATCTGTCTATCTGTCTATGTATCCTTTTTTTAAGTACGTGTCTACCTATGTAATTATCTATCTATGTTCTTATCTATCTATGCAACTGGTTACCTATTTATAGCTGTAACTGTCTACCTATCTATCTACCTGTCCATCTGATTCTATTTACTTTGTGGTAGTCTCCCTATTTATTCTTCTACAGCCCCATCTATCTGTCTGTTCATCTTTACTTACACATCTACATCTAATCAAGAATCTATTAACCGACCTTCCAATTGGTCTTTCCATCTATCTATCTATCTATACATCCACCTTTACCTACCCATCTACCTGTCCATGCATCAATTAACACACCTTCCTAACTCGGTCAAAACAAAGAGACACACATAAGAGGGAGAGAGAGAGTGAGAGAGAGAGAGAGTAAAAGGAAAAGAGAAAAATTAAATAACCCCAAAGATTCTCCAGCAGTAGCAAGACTCGGAGTAAGAGCATAATTAATTCTCCACAAACACAGCTAACATAAATTAACCATTCCGTCTGTCTCGCCAACTTGGCTAATTACTCCGAAGAATGAGTGAGTTACCTCGTGTTATAAGAAGGTTATGTCTCTTTCTTTCCCTCTCTCTTTTTCCCTCTCTTTCTCCTCCTCTCTTTTTAATTATGGACGTGGAGAGGTGGAGACAAGACGAATGGGCAAATAAAAGAGGGAAGCAAGGAAGAATGGATGGATGGATGGATGAAAGGATGGATGGATGTAGGGGGAGGAGAAGAGAGGTAAGGAGAGGGAGGGGGAGAGAGGGAGGGGAGAGGGAGAGATACGTACTACATACATATATACAAACACACAGACAGACAGACAGACAGACACAGATAAAAAAATGCAAACACAGACAGACGGACAGGCAATCTGACAGACAAACAGAAGGAAAGAGACAAAGAAACACAGAAAAATACGAACATCTCTAAAAATGAATAAATGAATAAATAAATAAATAAATAAATAAATGAGAGAAAAGAAGTTTGAAGAAGCGAATAAATTATGAATCTGGACAAAAGTTAACAAAAATACGAACAGAAAGAGAGAGAGAGAGAGAGAGAGAGAGAGAGAGAGAGAGAGAGAGAGAGAGAGAGAGAGAGAGAGAGAGAGAGAGAGAGAGAGAGAGAGAGAGAGAGAGAGAGAAACAAACAAACAAACAAACAAACAAACAAACAAACAAACAAACAAACAGACAGACAAACTAATCAATACTTACAAAACTACAAAAAAAAGAGGTGAATCAGGTGTGTTACAAAATTTACCTGTTGTTTCAGAATACCTGCTAATGTGGATGTTATAAACCTCACCTGCGTTAATTGGAATTACCTGATTATACCCAATGGCTGCAGCTCACTAGTGTCACTTAATCGACTTTTCCGTCACAATTAGCTGCCTTTATTGGGGGTTTTAATGTTGCGTTATGAGATCTGTCGTGTTGTGTTTCCAAGGGCTTGCCGGAGTGTGTGATGGGGGTTTGCATTCCATATAAACACACACATTAGGGAATTTTCACTCAGTAGAACTTTTCTATGTAATAACTCCCTCTACGTAACATAATAATCGTAAAATAATCTGATGTAATATACTCTAACCTAGACTAATCTAACACGACATAAATTTCGATAACCTAACTTAACTTATTTGAACTTAACCTAACCGAAGCTAACTTAACATCATATATCCTTTCGTAACGTAATCTAACGTAATATAACCATTGATAACCCAGTCTAACTTACTTGAACTTAACTAACGAACCTTAACATCAAATAACCTAACCTAACCTAACCTAACCTAAAGTAACATGATATATACTTTCCTTACCTTACCTTGTCTTACCTATCCTAACCTAACCTAACCTAACGAATCTTAAAATCAAAGAACGTTACCTAACTTAACCTAACCTAAAGTAACATTATATATTCTTTCCTTACCTAACCTAACCTAACCTTCGATAACCTAACCTAACCCAACCTAACCTAACCTAACCTAACCTAACCTAACCTAACCCAACCTAAGCTAACCTAAGCTAAACTAACCTAACCCAACCTAACCTAACCTAACCTAACCCAACCTAACCTAACCCAACCTAACCTAAGCTAACCTAACCTAACCTAACCTAACCTAACCTAACCCAACCTAACCTAAGCTAACCTAACCCAACCTAACCTAACCTAACCTAACCTAACCCAACCCAACCTAACCTAACCCAACCTAACCTAAGCTAACCTAACCTAACCTAACCTAAGCCAACCTAACCTAACCTAACCCAACCTAACCTAAGCTAACCTAACCCAACCTAACCTAACCTAACCCAACCTAACCTAACCTAACCCAACCTAACCTAACCTAACCCAACCTAACCTAACCTAACCTAAGCTAACCTAACCTAACCCAACCTAACCTAAGCTAACCTAACCTAACCTAACCTAACCCAACCTAACCTAAGCTAACCTAACTTAACCCAACATAACCTGCCTTTTGATGACCGCACACTGGCCGCACACGACAAAAGGCAGGGCAGTCACACGGTGTTCGGGTGACAGTACTCCGTCCCTGCTCACCCATGTCCACTGCTCGCCTATCTTCAGAAAAATTCAAAGGTATTCCTCGGGTCGTCGGTCTTAAGAGGCTGGTGGTGAGTCTTGTATGACCTCGCCTTAACCTAACTTAACCTAATCTAATCTAACCTAACTTAAGCTAACCCAACACCTAACTAATATAACGTAACCCATCACCTAAGCTAAACTAACTCAGCATAACCTGACCTAACCTAACGTAACCTGAACCAACTTGACTTAACGTAACCTAACCTAACCTAACCTAACCTAACGTAACCTGAACCAACTTGACTTAACGTAACCTAACCTAACCTAACCTAACCTAACCTAACGTAATCTGAACCAACTTGACTTAACGTAACCTAACCTAGCCTAAACTAACCCAACACCTTACCCAACCTAACCTAACCTAACTTAACCTAACCTAACCTAACCTAACCTAACTTAACCTAACCTAACCTAACCTAACCTAACCTAACTTAACCCAACCTAACCTAACCCAACCTAACCTAACCCAACCTAACCAAACTCAACTCAAATTAACCTATCAAACTAAATGGACAACTAAATGGACAACTAAATGGAATAAAAATTAAAAGTAAAAACAATCAACACGAGATAATCAACCAGAACAGGAAGCTTCAAGTCAACGAGTAATTACAAGATAACGATTGAATTAGGTAGTTAGGCAGTTAAGTAGCAGTAATTACCAAGGCGTGTAATACAACTTGAGACTCGTGTGTGCAATCCGACACTGAAAGGAGGAAGAGGAAGAGGAAGAGGAAGAGGAGGAGAGGAAGAAGAGGAGGAGGAAGAGGAGGAGGAGGAGGAAGAGGAGGAGGAGGTGGAGGAGTCTGTTTGCGGTGAATAGTTCTTGGAGACTTTGATAAGGACGCCTGGTATCTCTCTCTCTCTCTCTCTCTCTCTCTCTCTCTCTCTCTCTCTCTCTCTCTCTCTCTCTGCTCCAGGCTGCAGATGATAGCTGGTGAAATGGATGCAGCTGCTATGTGGCGTTGACAGAGAGAGAGAGAGAGAGAGAGAGAGAGAGAGAGAGAGAGAGAGAGAGAGAGAGAGAGAGAGAGAGAGAGAGAGAGAATATGTGAGGTTCTCTGTTAGTAATCCTTGTCTTCGTCCTTGAATTTAGTGAGTATATTCTCTCTCTCTCTCTCTCTCTCTCTCTCTCTCTCTCTCTCTCTCTCTCTCTCTCTCTCTCTCTCTGTCGTGCAATATTAGTAATAGTAGAAGAAACAGTAGTAGTAGTAGTAGTAGTAGTAGTAGTAGTAGTAGTAGTAGTAGTAGTAGTAGTAGTACAACAACACTTCACTTGCGATTACAAGATTTCAGTTAGGTGATTTCATTTATTTGTGTATTAATTCATAAAGCGCTTAATTAATTCATATTTTATTCGGTCACACACGAAGAACATCCTTGTGGGTGGTGGTGGTGGTGGTAGTAGTAGTAGTAGTAGTAGTAGTAGTAGTAGTAGTAGTAGTAGTAGTAGTAGTAGTAATGATAATAATAATAATAATAATAATAATAATAATAATAATAATAATAATAATAATAATAATGATAATAATGGTAATAAAAATAAAAATAATGATAATAATGATAATAATAATAATAATAATAATAATAATAATAATAATAATAATAATAATAATAATAATCATAATAATCATAATAATAATAATAAGAAGAAGAAGAAAGAAAGAAGAAAGAAAAAGAAGAAGAAGAAGAAAAAAAAGAAGAAGAAGAAGAAGAAAAAGAAAAAGAAAAAGAAAAAGAAGAAAGACGATAACAACAACAACAACAACAACAACAACAACAAAAAAGCAACAACAACAAAAGCAAAACGACAACAAACGAAGACCAAACACCTTTAATTAAATCGACAAACTACATAATTCAACACACACACATACACACACACACACACACACACACACACACACACACACACACACCACTCCTCCTCTCTCTTCATTTTCCTGTTTCGTCTTTCCACGTTCACACATCACTAATTAAAGCGACAGGTAACACTCCATGGCGGCCATTAACAAGGCGACCTCCATTACACCAGGTAAGGGTCAATTATTTCTTTCATGCACACTTTCATTTCACATTTCACCGCATATTTTTTTTTTCTATTTCCTCTTTTTCCAGATTTTCTTTTTAGCGGTTTTGTTCTTTCTCATTTTTTTTCTCAGATTTAAGTTAAAATTCATATCTTTCACTCATTTTACTATTCCAGAATTGATACCGGAATAAAACACACACACACACACACACACAGAGAGAGAGAGAGAGAGAGAGAGAGAGAGAGAGAGAGAGAGAGAGTAAAAACGTACGTAAATATATACCCTAGGCAGTCAGTCAGTCACAGCGGAACACCAGGAACATCACTCAAAACAGATGTCGTACAGCGAGCAAAAATTGACGTACACTGGCACTTTGATTTACTATACTACCGCTGCTAGAGAGAGAGAGAGAGAGAGAGAGAGAGAGAGAGAGAGAGAGAGAGAGAGAGAGGAAGGATAATTTAATAGTGAGTGAGATACCAAAATCGAATTCATAGCTTGCATATTAGATAGTGAAATTAATCTTGTCCAACTGATTGCTAACTGACCGCCATAGTTTTGTTCACTGCCTCTTCATATTAAGGGCATGAAATTAATAGAGAAACAAAAGATAAATACATGAATACCGGGCTCTCTCTCTCTCTCTCTCTCTCTCTCTCTCTCTCGTGCACACACACTCACGGACATAGCCATTTTTCGCTACACCAAGACTAATCTATGCAGTAATCCTATAGTGACTGGGATTAATTACTTACGTTGTCTCTCTCTCTCTCTCTCTCTCTCTCTCTCTCTCTCTCTCTCTCTCTCTCTCTCTCTCTCTGTCAGTTCGTCTTATGTTATTACTTCCTGTTCCTTTCTTTTGTAATCCTCTCTCTCTCTCTCTCTCTCTCTCTCTCTCTCTCTCTCTCTCTCTCTCTCTCTCTCTCTCTCTCTCTCTCTCTCTCTATCCGTCCAACTTCCTTGCGTTTTAGTTTTTCATCTACATCTTCAGTCAATCTCTTCTCATTTATCACTTATTTTTTTTATCTCATTTTCTCACTTTCCTGGTATGCCTTTGGGTCTCTCTCTCTCTCTCTCTCTCTCTCTCTCTCTCTCTCTCTCTCTCTCTCTCTCTCTCTCTCTCTCTCTCTCTCTCTCATAGAATTCCCCGTCACTTAATCAAGCAAAGACCAGGATTTTGAAAGGATTACCGCCTGACCTGACAAATTAATAGACTGTCTCCTAAAATGATGACGCCACGAGAGAGAGAGAGAGAGAGAGAGAGAGAGAGAGAGAGAGAGAGAGAGAGAGAGAGAGAGAGAGAGAGAGAGAGAGAGAGAGAGAGAGAGAATTTTACTCTACTGCTCGTAAAATAGGAAGAGCAACGAACAGAAAAAAAAGGAAGATTAAAAAGAACAAGAGAAAAAATAAAAAAAAAGATTTAGAAATGATAGAAATGAGAAAATGAAAATAAGAAATGCGAAACTGAAAGCGAAAGAAAAACAAACAAATTACAAAAGAAAGATTAGAAATGAAATGAAACGACAAAAAAAAAAATATATAAAAAAAAACAGAAAACAAAATTTGATGATGGAAAAAGAAACATGTAACAAAACAAAGAAAAAAAAGAGGAAATAAGAAAAAAAAATCCACACAAAACAAAAAACAAGACAAATAAAACCCAAAAAAATGACAAACACACACACAAACACAAACAAACAAATAAACAAACAAAAACAAACAAAACAAAACAAAACGAAACAGACAGACAAAGAGAGAGAGAGAGAGAGAGAGAGAAAAACATCAAAACACAAAACACACACGAAACGAACCATTTCAATCATTTTTCATCACACACACACACACACACACACACACACACACACACACACCTATACAAAGCACATCTGAACATGTATCCCGGGCAACAAACTTGATTTCCCGAGCGACAGACGGTGAATCTAGCAAACATCACTGGTGCTTTGATCTTGGCGGAAAAAAAAGGCCAAACACAGAAACGTACGTAGCAGTTCACTTTCAAGGGGGATGGGTGTGTGGAGGCGCCTCAGGTGTGGCCAGGTAAGGCGTGGGACAGGTGAGGGAGAGGTGAGAGGAGTATATTGAGAGGAGACATAATGGAGTGAAGTGTGAATTCAGTAAGGAGGAAAGGGAAAAAGAGTACCACCACCACCACCACCACCACTACTACTACTACTACTACTACTACTACTACTGCTACTACTACATGGTAAGGAAAGAGGAAATATAATAATAACAGTAATAAAGATGATAATATGTAGCAGTTCATGACGTGAATAAGAAAAGAGAGAGAGAGAAAAAGAAAGAAAATAAAGAAAGAAATATGTACCACTCATATTGTTGTTCTTATCAGTAGAAGTTGCACGCAAGTCTCTCTCTCTCTCTCTCTCTCTCTCTCTCTCTCTCTCTCTCTCTCTCTCTCTCTCTCTCTCTAGGAAATGGGTACAAAAGAACAAGGGACGATATTGCTCTCTCTCTCTCTCTCTCTCTCTCTCTCTCTCTCTCTCTCTCTCTCTCTCTCTCTCTCTCTCTCTCTCTCTCTCTATGTCAACGATTCATCATTATTCTGTTCCGCTTTTTTCTTTTTTCTTTTTCTATTTTGACGTTCTTGTTCTCTTCGATTACTTTCTCCTTCTCATCTTCTCTCTCTCTCTCTCTCTCTCTCTCTCTCTCTCTCTCTCTCTCTCTCTCTCTCTCTCTCTCTCTCTCTCTCCTCCCTTCCATCTTCATTAACTTCTTCACACTTTCTTTCATTCTATTTTATCGTTTCTTTACAGTTCTCCAATTCCTTTCTTCCTTCCTTCCTTCCTTCCTTCCTTCCTTCGTTGTGATAATCTTCTTGTAATTTCGTTTATCTCTTTCTCTCTCCTCCTTCCCTTCTACTTTATTCCCTCTCAGTTACTCCCTCGTTTATTCTCACTAACGTTATTCCTGTATGTGTGTTTTTTAAAATTTTTTTCTGTCTCTCTTTCTTTCTTTTTTCTTTCTATTTCTCTTATTTTCGTCTTTTCTTTTCTCTTTATCTCTTTTATTCCTGAATGAGTCACTTTTTTCCTTATCTCTCTCGTTATCTTTTGCATTCCTTTCTTCCTTCCATCTCATAATTTTCTGCTGATTACGTACTCTCGCTCTCTCTCTCTCTCTCTCTCTCTCTCTCTCTCTCTCTCTCTCTCTCTCTCTCTCTCTCTCTCTCTCTCTCTCTCTCTCTCTCTCTCTCTCTCGTAATATGGATTCTTCTTTCTCTTTCTTTCCCTTTTTATTCATTCCTATAGTTGCCTCCTCCTCCTCCTCCTCCTCCTCCTCCTCCTCCTCCTCTTCTCTTTATTTCTTCTTTTTTTCTCCTTATTCCCTTTTTTCAAGTATTTTTTCTCTTTTGTCCTCTTTATTCTTCCTAATCTGGTTTCTCTTGCCCATTCTTATTCTTATTTTTCCTTTGTCTTTCCTGCCTCCTTCCCTCCTCCTCCTCCTCCTCCTCCTCCTCATTTTTCTTTCTTTCCTCCGTTCTTTATTCCCGTCTCTATTGTATTCCAGCTTCTCGTGAATTCCTCCTCCTCCTCCTCCTCCTCCTCCTCCTCCTCTTCTTCCTCCTATATCCCTTTCCTCCCTCTCATTTCTTTCACACTATCTTCCTCTTCTTTATTCTCTTTTTTTTTGTTCTTCCTATTCTCCTTCTTATGTCCACCTTCTCTT
>NC_087190.1:2135000-2145000 GCF_035594125.1 Scylla paramamosain | reverse complement strand
GGAGGAGGAGGAGGAGGAGGAAGACGAAAATGACTAAAAAGAAAGACAACAAACAGGAAGAAAAACCATGACGATGATAAACAAGAGGAGGAGGAGGAGGAGGAGGAGGAGGAGGAGGAGGAGGAGGAGGAGGAGGAGGAGGAGGAGGAGGAGGAGGAGGAAGAGGAGCAGGAAAAGGAGGGGGAGGAGGAGAACAACGAGAAAAACAGGGACAACTTCGAGGACAAGGAGAAGGAGGAGGAGGAGGAGGAGGAGGAGGAGGAGGAGGAGGAGGAGGAGGAGGAGGAGGAGGAGGAGGAGAACAACGAGAAGAACAGGGACAACTACGAGGACAAGGAGGAGGAGGAGGAGGAGGAGGAAGAGAATGTCAAGAAGAGAAGAAGAAGAGAAGTGTCAGCCTGCAGAAGGAGTCTTGACACCTCTCACAGAAGAGGAGGAGGAGGAGGAGGAGGAGGAGGAGGAGGAGGAGGAGGAGGAGGAGGAGGAGGAGGAGGAGGAGGACGCGCTCTTCTGCATAATGACTTTCAAACACTCAAGTGCTTCGAAGTCTGTCCAAGCGAGCGAGTGAGCGAGAGAGAGAGAGAGAGAGAGAGAGAGAGAGAGAGAGAGAGAGAGAGAGAGAGAGAGAGAGAGAGAGAGAGAGAGAGAGAGAGAGAGAGAGATCTGAACAACGCACGTTTGGAAGAGGAACATTAAGAGGAGGAGGGAAAGGGAAAGGAAAAGGAAACAAGAAAGAGGAAGAAGAGGAACAGATTGAAAGGGTTAGGGGAGAGAAAAGGGTGATGGGAAGGATAGCTAGGGTGAAGGGGAAGGTGATGGGGTGATGGGGGTGGCGAGGTGATGAGGTGAAGGATGAACAGCAGAATAGGGGAAGGTAGTAGTAGTAGTAGTAGTAGTAGTAGTAGTAGTAGTAGTAGTAGTAGTAGTAGTAGTAGTAGTAGTAGTAGTAGTAGTTGGGAAAAGATCAGTATTAACATGAGAAACTGTCTTACAACCTCATTAACTCTCTCTCTCTCTCTCTCTCTCTCTCTCTCTCTCTCTCTCTCTCTCTCTCTCTCTCTCTCTCTCTCTCGCAGTCACAAATTCAGGCAGGGCGGATATTGTTCAATGCTGGGGGAATTAAATGTCTCTCTGGCTTAATCAACACGAAGGTCACCACCTCAGATGCACATTAAAGCCCCACACACACACACACACACACACACACACACACACACACACACACACACACACACACACACACATACTAACTAGGTAACTGAAATATCACTAAATGCAACGAACCTACAACACACACACACACACACAGAGAGAGAGAGAGAGAGAGAGAGAGAGAGAGAGAGAGAGAGAGAGAGAGAGAGAGAGAGAGAGAGAGAGAGAGAGAGAGAGAGAGAGAGAGAGAGAGAGAGTAAACTAATGAAATGCACATCACACACACACACACACACACACACACACACACACACACACACACACACACACACACACACACACACACACACACACACAGGGAAAAACATTGCTTTATAGACTCTAAGAAAATGAATGAGTGAATAAATAAATAAATGAATAAATAAAAAAAGAGAAAAAGAAAAAAATATATAAAAGAGGAGCTAGCGGAACACACACACACACACACACACACACACACACACACACACACACACACACACACACACACACACACACACACACACACACACACAGACGGACGGATACAACATGACTAGTAAAAAAAAAAAAAAAAAAAAAAAAAAAAGAAAAAAAAAAACACTAAACTATTTTTCAACTTTTCCACCCCTTTTCCTCCTTCCACGCCACCACCACCATCACCACCAAACTACAACTACAACCACCATTACTACTAACCCATAAAAACTGTCCGGCAACTGCAAAATGGCAATGATTCATGACGGAAACTTTCGCTAGTCAACTTGTTCTCTCCACACACACACGCACACACACACACACACACACACACACACACAACTATGAAAATAAAAAAAAGGGCAGACTTGTTTTGCCGGCATTTACGTGGGAATGAAGCAAGAGATAGCGGACAGAGAGACAGTAGTGGCGGGTTTAAGAGACAAAAGTAGTGGGGATGTGTGAATTAACATGTCGCTATTTGGGCTTCTGTGTAAAGGACTGATGTTACAAATGCCAAGTAAGTTAGAGTCCTATTATTTCTATCTGTTTATTTATGGGGAGGTTAAATGAAAGTTTGTGGCGCTCGAGTTGTGTGAAGGTGAAATAGAATGAGTGAAAAAAGTGTAAGAAAAGAGAGAAAAAAAGGGAAGAATTGTTAAGTACGTATCTATTTAGTTTGTGAGGTTTATTGGAAGTTAGTAGCGCTGCAGATGTGTGAAGATGAAACAGAATATAAACGCGAAATAAAAGCAAAAAAGATAAAAAGAGAAGAAAAAAAGCGTGAAATATATGAAAGAAGTATGAAAAGGTGTGAAAAAAATATTAAAAAAAGATGTGTGAAGTGAAATACGAAAGACTGAAAATGAAAGACAGATTGAATAGTTTTAAAATCACCTTCCTACATACAACTTCAAACCCTTTCGTTACGAGGTTGTTAGGAAGTTAGTGGCGTTGATGGTACGTGTACATAAAATAGAATATGAAAGCGAAAATAAAGTAAACGGAAGGAAGAAGAGAAAAGAAACGATAAAAAAAAAAATCTTTACTACTTCTATCTATTTACTTATTGGAGTGATGAAAAGTTAGAAGGCTTAAAATTATATGAACTAAAAGACGTGAAAATTAATATGGAAGAGCGAAACGAAAATGATAATAAAAGAAGTTAAAAAATTACCGCTTTGTACAGTTTCAGTCCTTTTACTTATAGAATTAATAGAAAGTTAGTGATAGTGGAAATTTATGAACAGAAATACATGGAGTAGAATAGGAAAGACAAACGAAAAAATATGGACTCAAAAAAATATAGAAAAATTAGTAAAAAAGAGGTTTATGCTTCTCTCCCTTGAATCTGATGGTAAAGATGACAAAGAGAAAAGAGGCTGAAATGAAATGAACAAAAACGAATGTGTGGAACAGATTAAAAAACACAGATATAAAAAAAAAATACATGGAAAATACAAGAATGATATGAAAAACCACATGACATACTCACAATCTTTTTTTTTTATTTAGTTGAGATAAAGGATACTGGAATGATATGAATGGAAATAAGTGGAATATGATATGTTAGAATAAAAAAATGAAATGAAAACAGAAAATGTGAAGTGAAAAAAATGTTAAATATTGTAAATGTGAAATGATACGTACTATTAGAGAAATTGTAGACTGTAATGCTTCCAGCTCACTGAACACAGTAGTGGTGGTGGTGGTAACAGTGGTAGTAGTAGTGGTAGTAGTAGTAGTAGTAGTAGTAGTAGTAGTAGTAGTAGTAGTAGTAGTAGTAGTAGTAGTAGTAGTTGTTGTTGTTGTTGTTGTTGTTGTTGTTGTTGTTGTTGTTGTTGTTGTTGTTGTTGTTGTTGTTGTTGTTGTTGTTGTTGTTGTTGTTGTAATAGTAGTAGTAGTAGTAGTAGCAGCATTAATAATAATAGTAGTAGTAATAATATTAACAACAACAACCACAACAACAACAACAACAACAACAACAACAACAACATGGCATTAATAATAATAGTAGTAATGATAATAGAAGTAACAACAACAACAAAATAATAGTAATGATGATGATAACAATAATAATAATAATAATAATAATAATAATAATAATAATAATAATAATAGTAATAATAGTAATAATAGTAGTAGTAAGATCAACAATAGTAGTATTAGTAATTGTAGTAGTAATAGTAATAGTAGTAGTAGTAGTAGTAAAAAGAACATTAACAACAACAACAACAGCATCAACAACAACAGCATCAACAACAACAACAACAACAACAACAACAACCTAAAAAAAGAAAAAAATATCATTATGCCACCCAACAACATAATACATACACACAAAAGTCCCTCCCTCTCTCCCCCTCCCCCTCCCCGTTCTTCCGTCCCCAACAGGCAAAAAAAAAAAAAAAAAAAAAAAAACACCTCTTTTGTGAGTGCCCAATTTGGTGCGATGATGAAGTGAAAATGACTTTGTTTGGGGGATAAAATGTTCGCTGGTAATCACTCTCTCTCTCTCTCTCTCTCTCTCTCTCTCTCTCTCTCTCTCTCTCTCTCTCTCTCTCTCTCTCTCTCTCTCTGTAATATTGCTCATTGAATTTATCTAATGACGTGAAAATTTTAAAAAGCAATGAAGAAAATGTGAATTGAAAACGAAGTAGAAGAAGAAGGAGAAAGAAGAAAGAAAGAAAGAAAGAAAGAAAAAGAGGACCAGATAGAAATCTTTAAGTGGTATAGGAATTATAACAAGGGCGGTACGTAAGCAAAGTTCTCAATGTCAGTAACTAGGATAGAACAAAAAATAACGGGTTCAACCTTGAAAAAAATTTAGGTTCAAGAAAGAGACAGGAAGGAACTGGTTCTCTAATAATGGTTGTTGAACGTAACAGACTTAGTAATCAGGCTGTTAGTGCTGAGTCATTAGGTTGATTTAAGAGATTAGAAAATGAATAGATAAGGACGATAGGTGAAAACAGGTAGGTAGGTTTGATACAAGGACTGCCACGTGTAGGCCTGATGACTTCTTGCAGCTTCCCCTATTTTTTTTGTGTTCTTATGTTCAAACTTATCAAGAAATTCACACATAAGCATCTCGGAAAACCCAGTAATTACCTTGAAAGTCAATTAATTACCTTGAAAATCACGCTAGCGAACAGGAAACACGCTAAAAATAAAAAAAAATAATAAAAATCACGGTAATATCAGGAAAACCATTATTTTTTTCATGCACACTAATGACCTTGAAAAGTTATACCAACCAATAAGAACACGCTAAGAACCCAAGGAAAATCACTCTCACCATCAAGGAAACCACATTATTTACCTTGAAAGCACCACCACACAAACCACCGCCACAACAACCACCAACTCACACACTAATTACCACGGACATCACACTAATCACCTTGCAATCACACTACTAATGACTAAAACATTCTCATTAACGAGGCGAACTAGGTCATTAGCGCCGCAGAGAGAGAGAGAGAGAGAGAGAGAGAGAGAGAGAGAGAGAGAGAGAGAGAGAGAGAGAGAGAGAGAGAGCCCATCAAGCAAGCGTTTACCTGTCAATTGTCACCCGTCACACTTAATTACCTCTTACCTATGCCTATCTATCCCCTCTCCCTCTCTCCCTTTCTCCCTTCTTGCCCTCTCTCTCTTTCTCTCCCCCTATCCCTCCTCCCCATTCCTGTCCTCCCTTTTTCCTTCCCCTTTCTGTTCTCTTCCTCTCTTTCTCTCCCCTCCCTCTCCTTGTCTTCCTTCCCCTCCTCCCTCTTCCAGCCTTCCTTCCTTTCCCTCCTTCCTCTCCCCACTCTCTTCTTCCCCTTCCAGCCTCCCAATCTTCCCCTCCTTTGCCCCCTCTACCTTCCACCCTGCCTCTATCCCTCCTTCATGTCTCTCTCCCTCTCCCTCTCCCTCTCTCTCTCTCCCTCCCTCCTCCAGTCCAGGTGACGCGTGAGAAAGATACTGTCAGGGAAATAATTTATTGCTGTTGATGTTCTTTTGTTTGTATTTAATCTTTGGGCGGGTGAGTGTGTGTGTTTTTTTTATTGTTTTATTGTTTTATTATTATTATTATTATTATTGTTTTTGTTGTTGTTGTTGTTGTTACTATTATTATTCATTTTTTGGGGATGATTTGTTTATTTTTTTTTTAAATTGGTTGTGGGTGATAATTTTGGTTTTATTTCGAGTTGTTGTTGTTGTTGTTGTTGTTGTTGTTGTTATCATCTTCGTCATCATCATTTTCTTCCTCCTTCTTCTCATTAGCATCATAATCATTATCTTTTCCCTCCCCGTCCTCTTCTTTTTCCTCTTCTTCCTCCGCCTCTTCTTCTTCTTCTTCCTCTTCCTCCTCCTCCTTCTCCTCCTCCTCCTCCTCCTCATCATCATCATCATCATCATCATCATCACCACCAAGTCAACCTTTCTAATTTCACTGAATGTAAATAGAAATAAGATAAAACAAAATATAAAGAAACAAAATAAATAAAGAAATCTTTCTCTCTCTCTCTCTCTCTCTCTCTCTCTCTCTCTCTCTCTCTCTCTCTCTCTCTCTCTCTCTCTCTCTGTCCGTCCGTACCTCTTCACCTTTTTCTTTCCAATCTTCCTCAACCCTTTCCTTTTCTTTATCTTCCTACCCCTCCTCTTCCTCCTCCTCCTCCTCCTCCTCCTCCTCCTCCTGTCTCCGTACCTTTCCCTCACCCCATCACACCTTCTTATCTCTCTTCTCTTATCTCTTAGCTGTCTCTTTTACCAATTCTTTACGTTTACCTTTTGAGAAGACTGCTGTAAGATCAATAAATAAATATGTAGACGCGATCTCATTTGATAAAACTGATGTGATTCTTTGGTTCACTGTTATTTAAATATCATTGTGCTTGTTCTTTGTTTATCCTGTAGAATTAAATGGTAAAGTAAAGGTGAAATTAATAAATAAATGAATAAATGAATATGCAAAGAGATAGATAGATATATTAGTGAGAGTAAAATGAAGTAAAGAAAATAGGTCCTTTATAATCAGTATTTCATAATAAGGTAGTGAAATAAATATATAGACACGTATGTAAGCAAGTAAATAAATAAATAAACAAGCAAATAGATAAATAAATAAATAAATAAATAGAATGAAAGAATGACGCTTGCACTCCAGAAACGAAGAAAAAGAAAAGAAAAAAACCTTGCTCAATTTGAAAAAAAGAACAGGAGAGAATAAAGAAAAAAAGATGGAAAAATAAAACTCTGACACCTATAAAAATTGACAAGTGAAAGGAAAAAAAAAGAAGGAGAAAAAGGGAAAGGAAAACCCACTGACATACGTACACAGAACTTGACAAAAGAGCAAAAGAAAAAAAATATATATTGAATAGAATGTAAAGTGAAAAAAAGAAAAAGAAAAAAGCAGACATTTACCCAACATTATAAAAAACCAAGAAAAAAAGGGGGATGAGGAAATTAGAAAAAAAAATATATAAATAAATAAAGGACACATTTACGAAACTTGTTAAACGAAAAGGGAAAAAAAGAAAAAAAGAAAAAAATGGGAAAACAAGAACAACACACCTTTACTAAAATTATATACAAATAATAAAAAAAAATAGTTACTTAAAATAATAGGAAAATAAATAAATAAAATAATAAAGCAATATAAGCAATAAAAAAATAACAATTACAAAACTAAATAAATAAATAAATAAACAAAAATGCGAAAAAACAAAACAAAAACAGCAACAACAACAACAACAACAACAACAACTTAACAAATCAAACAAAAGAGAAAGAATGAAAAAAAAGAATAAAAAACAAAACCTCTTAAAAAAAACGAAAAACAAACAAACAAGAGAGAGAGAGAGAGAGAGAGAGAGAGAGAGAGAGAGAGAGAGAGAGAGAGAGAGAGAGAGAGAGAGAGGTGGGGGGTGGGGGGTCTCAAGCGCACTAAAGCAGGAGACAAAAGGTGAGAAAGAATAATCGATGGGAACACAAATTTAGCTCAAACAGGTCAGTTGGTCCGCGAGGTGAGAGGAAATGAGGCGGAAGGCAAGGTGAGAGAGAGAGAGAGAGAGAGAGAGAGAGAGAGAGAGAGAGAGAGAGAGAGAGAGAGAGAGAGAGAGAGAGAGAGAGAGAGAGAGAGAGAGAGTTCTTATTTCTCATCAAATGTGTTTCAAACTTTTCTTTTCTTCCTCTTTCTTTCGTCTTTCTTTCTTTCGTCTTTCTTTCGTCGTGTTCCTCTTCCTCAATCATTAGTGAGTTAGAGAGAGAGAGAGAGAGAGAGAGAGAGAGAGAGAGAGAGAGAGAGAGAGAGAGAGAGAGAGAGAGAGAACTAAACGTACATATATATATCTCACAAACGCACGTGCATATTCTCTCTCTGTCTCTCTCTCTCTCTCTCTCTCTCTCTCTCTCTCTCTCTCTCTCTCTCTCTCTCTCTCTCCTACTTCCTATCATCCTATCCCCTTTCCCTCCCTTCATCTCTCCTCTTCCTCCTCTTTTCTCCCTCCCTCATCTTCTCTTCTATCTATACCATTCCTTCACTTCTATCTTCCCATTGCTTCTGTCCCTTTAAGAGCCCCTACCATCACCCCACTCCCCTCCTCTCCCCTCCCCTCACCTCACCTTCTATTCTATCATTCCCTTGCACTCCCTCCCTTATTCACGTCTTCCTCTCATCTACCTATCCCTCTCACCACCCACCTCTCCCTCCCCTCCCCTCTTCTCACCTCCCTCTCCCCTCTCCTCAGCTCGAAATGCCAGAACTGCCGTCGCAAAGCTCGAGGTCAAAGTTTAATCATTAAGACAGCAAGTTCTTTTCCCTGAGTCTATAATGGGGAAAGTTCAAGATTTGGAACAGGCGCGCAGAATTTTGCCCTCAAGCCTCGAGAGATGGCGGCAGTTGGCATGACTTTGCTTTGATTACCCTTACCTTGAGAGAGGGCGACTGAGGGACACGGGTGGAGATAGGGAGAGAGGGAGATGGGGAGCTAGAGGAAGAGACGTGGAATCGAACTGTCATCCAGCCAGCCGTTCAGTTTAATGTAACTTAACTTAACCTAACTTAATTTAACCTAACCTAACCTAACCTAACCTAACCTAACTTAACCTAACCTAACCTAACCTAACCTAACCTAACTTAACTTAACTAACCTAACCTAACCTAACATAACCTAACCTAACCAAACGTAACCTAACCTAACCTAACACAGTGTAATCTAACTTAACCTAACCTAACCTAACGTAACATAACCTAACCTAACCTAACCTAACTTAATCTAACCTAACCTAACCTAAACTAACCTAACGTAACATAACCTAACCTAACCTAACTAACCTAACCTAACCTAACCTAATTTTTTTTTTTTCAGGGATTTATTTATTTTTTTTCAGGTGTTAATTTTTTTGGGAGGTTTAAATTTTTTTAGAGGGTTACGTTACGTTGGGTTAGATTTTAATTTTTTCCTTTTTTTCTGAGTGTCTATATATATTTTTTTCTTTTTCATGATCTGTTTTTCCTCTTTTCTCACGTTTTTTTTTTATTATTTTACTTTCCGTGGTGTTGAATGTACGTATGTCTGAGTTTGTTGAGTGAAAATGATAATGATAGTAATAATAATAATAATAATAATAATAATAATAATAATAATAATAATAATAATAATAATAATAATAATACGTTTCTGACCATTACACTCATTTTTTCCTTAAGCACTCTCTCTCTCTCTCTCTCTACCACGCTTTCCAGGAAAATAACTCCCAACATAATTCCCTCCACTTCACTCCTTGCCTTCTTCCCTTCCTTCCTTCCTTCCTTCCTTCCTTCCTTCTCTCTTCACTCTTCACTCTCTCACTCATTCGCTATAATCCTTCCACATTTCACCTCGACTAAGCATCTGTTTTACCTTAGAGAGAGAGAGAGAGAGAGAGAGAGAGAGAGAGAGAGAGAGAGAGAGAGAGAGAGAGAGAGAGAGAGAGAGAGAGAGAGAGAGAGGAAGGAAAGAGGAGAGGGAAACTTGATAATAAAAAAAGCCACGCACCTACAATTTCAACACGAGCCAGAGTGCCAATTTAACTCTTGTTTCCTCTCGAGTTTCCACGATATAACCTTGTAGTACACCAACTTCCCACGTTTAGGAGAAGCAAAAGTCCCTGATACAAGGCACAGTCATTTCTTAACATCTTATCCCAACCTTTCAACCTCCCTTCTTCATCTCCCCTCTTCCCATCTTACCCTCACCCCGCCCTCCGCCTTCCCCCAATTGAGGATAACGTAAGGCCGCTCTGACTACCCACAGTGCCTTCTGCAGCGCCTCCAGCAGGGCATCAAATAGTGTGTAGGCTTCATGATTAGCGTTTCTTGGTCTTG
>NC_087190.1:2110000-2130000 GCF_035594125.1 Scylla paramamosain | reverse complement strand
GTGGGGAGGTGAGGGACACACGAGGAGGAGCGACCAGACCAGTACAGCACAAAATCTAATTACAACTTCCCAACGACCGCGACGAGAGAGAGCAAGCGACTGAGGGCTGTGTTGGCGAGACCTCCCGCCCTTCCCCGCCCAGCCTTCCCTCCGCCCCCTCGCGCCAGATGCCAGCTACCTCCAGTCCACCTCCAGCCAAGCCCTGCAGAAGTATTTAGTTGTAATGCTTGGCTCATCACACGATTGTTTGCAAAGACCGCGAAGATGATTCAAAGGTGCATTTTTTTTATTTTTATTTTTTAGCTACGGCTGTTGTGCTTTTATTTAGGTGTTTGTGGAAATAGAACAGTCTTCGGGTATTGATAGTTGAGGAACTAAGCAGCTTCTTCTGAACTGTCACTACCATCACTAAACCTCCCGGAAAAGTATCACCATCTGTCACAATCTGTCAGAGTATTACCAGCATCTTTGAAACGTCTTTAAAACTGTTCATTTCCTGCCTGCCGAACTATTACTACTTGATAAACACCCTTGACAAATGTTCTATAAGTAAGAGATAAGGGGAAATGAAAGAGACTGAAAATGATAAACAGAAGAACAAAAGTAAAGACTAAGGAAACACAGATGAAGAAGAAGAATCAGAGGAAAAGATAACGAAAATAAGAAAAATATATGTAGTAGCTGATAGAGAAGCAGAAACAAGAGTTAATCAAGAGAAAAAGGAGAAACAGCAAATGGAAGATAAAGGATGGAAGCAAAAAAAGCCAGAAAAGGTAGAAAAATAGTCAAATCGATGAAAAAAATAACGAAAAAAAGGAGAAAAACAAGAAAATATCGATAGACTAGCAGAAACAAAAATTAATCAGGCAAAAGGGAGAAACAGCAAATGGGAGATAAAAGATGGAGAGAAGAAAGGTAAGAAAATGTCAAAAAATAACCAAACAGAGGAAAATAAAAATAAAAACAAGATAAAAAAAACAAAAAGTACTCAATAGAAAGGCGGAAACGAGAACTAGTCATGCAAAAAGGAGAAACAGCAAATGAGAGAGAAAGGACTGAAGGGAAAAAAGGAAAGAAAAGGTAGACAGGAAAAGTACGTGGGTCATTAACAACACCTAATGTAGCTTCAACCTGATTGGTCCGCAGAAAAAGGTATGAAGATCCAATAAAATGCCAATAAATGGACTTACTTTTCCTCCTCCTCCTCCTCCTCTTTTTCTTCCTCTTCCTCTTCTTCTTCCTCCTCCTCCTCCTTTCCTTTATCCTTTTCCCTCTCCATTCCTTCCTTCTATCGTCCTTACTTCCCTTTCGTTACCTCTATCTTCTCTCCTCCTCCTCCTCCTCCTCTTTCTCATATTTTCTCCTCCTTCCCTCCCTTTCTCTCCTCTCTTCCTTCCTCTCCTCCCTTTAAATCCTTCCCTCCACCTCTCCTCCTTCACTCTAATTTACCTCACTTTCCTCCTTCCTTCCTCCCCTATCGCGCCTCCTCCTCGTCCATCTCCTTACTCCTCCTCCTCCTCCTCCTCCTCCTCCTCCTCCTCCTCCTCCTCCTATTCTCTCCATATATTGCACGCCCCTCACCCCATTAGCTCTATCTCCAACCTCCTTCCTCCTCTTCCTCTTCCTCCTCATCTTCCTCCTTCCTTCCTCCTTCCTTCCTTCCTCCTCCTCCTCCTCTTCTCCCTGTACATGTCACCTGTATACTGCATCCCTATCATCTTCTCCCTCCTCCTCCTCCTCCTCCTCCTCCTCCTCCTCCTCCTCCTCTTGTCACTCCTCCACACGCCTCCCTACCTTCGCTTCTTCACCTCCAGCCATTCTTGTCCGTTTTCTCTGTCAACCTCATATCGTTTTCTTTACAATACCTGTCTGCTTCCCCCCTCCCCTCCCCCTCTCTCCCTTCCCCTCCTCTCCCCGACAATAAGTGTCCGCGCCCTTGTCCCCTTGTCCCCGTGCTCCCCTTCAATGGTATTCTCCCTTCCCTCTTCCCCTCCCTTCCTCTCCCCTTCCTCTTCCCTTCCTCTTCCCTTCCTCTTCCCTTCCCTTCCCATCAAGACGAGAAAAAAGGAATGTTTGTGTCAGGAGAAGAACAACAGTGTGTGTGTGTGAGAGAGAGAGAGAGAGAGAGAGAGAGAGAGAGAGAGAGAGAGAGAGAGAGAGAGAGAGAGAGAGAGAGAGAGAGAGAGAGAGAGAGAGAGAGAGAGAACCATCAATTTAAATTTTGAAAGTGATCTAAAACTCGTGTTTGGAACTCGCTTTACAGATTGAGAGAGAGAGAGAGAGAGAGAGAGAGAGAGAGAGAGAGAGAGAGAGAGAGAGAGAGAGAGAGAGAGAGAGAGAGAGAGAGACCGCAAGCATCAGAGCCCAAAGTTACAATCTCTCTCTCTCTCTCTCTCTCTCTCTCTCTCTCTCTCTCTCTCTCTCTCTCTCTCTCTCTCTCTCTCTCTCTCTCTCTCTCTCGGCAGTCCTGCGTAGGGGGAGAGCGGAGGGACACAGTTAAGTCACTAGTATATGTGTTATTACACCGTAAACACAAGTTAACCGTGTGTGTTCGTGTTATTTTGTGGTCGATACTGCACACACTCTACCAGAAAGCCACCCAGCCATCCAGTCACCCAGTCAACCATAGAGCTAACCATCTATTCATTCAGCCAGACAACCAAACTGCCATGCAAGTCAGTTAGTCAATCAGTCAGTCAGCCAGCCAGCCAGCCACTTATTCAACCAGTCAGTTAGTCAGTCAGTCAGTCATCCAGCCAGTCAGCCACTTATTCAGCCAGTCAGTTAGTCAATCAGTCAGTCAGTCAGCCAGCCAGTCAGCCACTTATTCAGCCAGTCACTCAGTCAGTCAGCCAGTCATCCAATCAGCCAGCCAGTCAGCCAGCCAGTCATCCAATCAGCCAGCCAGTCAGCCAGCCAGTCATCCAATCAGCCAGCCAGCCAGTCAGTCAGTCAGTCAGCCAGTCAGTCAGTCAGTTAGTCAGTCAGTCAGTCAGAAGCCAGTTAGTTACTCCTGCTCTCTCTCTCTCTCTCTCTCTCTCTCTCTCTCTCTCTCTCTCTCTCTCTCTCTCTCTCTCTCTCTCTCTCTCTCTCTCTCAGACCGACAGACAGACAACCATTCAGGCACACAGACAGACAGACAGACGGACACTCGCCGAATTACACCACTCTGAGCTGACTTGTGGAGCGGCAACGAAGTGGATGGGTGGGTGGAAGTGGATGGATGGAGGGAGGCTTCCGAATGCTAAGGTTTAGTTCAGGAATTGTAGACTTTTTTGGTGGATTTTAAGTGGATCTTTTTGTGGATTTTTGGTGAATTTCTGGCAGATGTGGATTTTTCCATGAATTTTTGGTAATTTTGTGTTTTTTTTTTTTTTGGTGAATTTTTTGGTAGATTTTGTGGTTTTTGGTTGATTTTGTGGATTTTGGGTGGATATTTGGTGGATTTTGGTGGTTTTTGGTTGATTTTTGGTGGATTTTTGGTGGATTTTTGGTGGATTTTGTGATTTTTGGTGGAATTTTGTGGATTTTTGGTGGATTTTTGGTGGATTTTGTGGATTTTAGGTGGATTTTTGGTAGATTTTGTGGGTTTTTGCTGGATTTTTTGGTAAATTTTGTGGATTTTTGGTGGATTTTTCGTGGATTTTGTGGATTTTTGGTGGATTTTTAATGAACCTTTGGTGAATCACTAGTGGTTTTTGACGATTCTTGTGGATTATTGTCAGATTTTTGTGGAGTTTTTTTGGTGGAGCTTTGGTTGAATTCAGTGGATCAGTGTTGAAAATGAGCTTGCATGGATTGAAGGTGGATTTGAAAGTTCATTTAGGTGGATCTGTAACGCGGTTTTATGCAAGAGAGTGGACGTATTTCTAAGTGGATTAAAGGATGAGTGAATGACAGGATAAGTGGATACAGAGGTTAGGAGAAATTAGATTAAGTGGATTTTAGGATTACCGGACATCAGATTAAGTGGATAAAGTAATAAGTGTAAATAAGGATAAGTGGATGAAAGTGTAAATGAATAAAAATGAATGAAAATGAATAAAAAAAAACAATAAAAAGTGTGTGGATAAGTGGATGAATTAGTGAGTTTGATGGTTAATAAGCAGGAAATATGGATGAGTTTGTCTGAATAGATGTGGATTAAGATAAGTGGATTAAAGGGTGACTGAATAAAGAAATAGTGAAATTGACTAAAAATAGAAGGAAAGGCAGGTGGATAAATGGATAAAAGAGTGGATTTGAGAATTAATAAGCAGGATATGAGGATACGTGTGGATTAAAGACATAGGAAGATAATATAGGAGCTTAATTATTATCGTATTTTTTGCAGGTAATTTAAATGTTTCAAAAAAATTAAGACAAAAAAAACATAAAAGGAGCAACATTACCTGGGTTTTTTTTTCTTGATATTGTTTGTTTTGTTCTCGTTCCTTTTGTTCTTGTTCTTCTTGGTCTTCATCTTCTTTTTTTCTTCTTACTTTTCTTGTTTTTGTTCTTGCATTTCTTCTTGTTTATCGTCCTTCTTCCTTTCTTTCTTTCTTTCTTTTGGTGTTCCTTTTTTTTTTTTTGGTTCTCTCTTACATTCGGTTCCTCTTCTACGTCTATTTTATTTATTCCGTTTTCTGTGTCCTTTATTCGAAAACTGCAAACGCCGAATTTTCATCCCTACCTTCTTTAATTAATCACTTACTCGCAAAATCCACACACGACAATTCTTCTAAAACAAATAAACAAGTACCCCAAATAAATCTATAATTCTACACACAATAAATTATCCAAGCCAAAAACCGATTTATTACGAAGATAATTAATTTGGCGGGACTCTTGTGGAGTGGAATGGAACTTTACTTGGACAAGGATTTCGGGTACATTTCTTTAATTCCTGGACGCGTTGTGTTACCGGAAGGCCGAAACGTAAATTATTCAGCCACAAGAACGCAGTCAAGCCACACCTCCCAGAACAAGACAAAGTGAGGCAGACATTGACAATATACAGAGTGCAAACTAAAATGGAATTTCAAGGTTGGTGGAATTTCAAGGTGGGTGGAATTTCAAGGTGGATCAAGGTAGGTGGAATTTCAAGGTGGATCAAGGTGGAATTTCAGGCAGGTGAGATTGACTTTGACTTCGGGAACAATTACCTTGAGGTTGTGACAAATAATAGAGAGTGGAATTTTAATGTGGAACTTGAAGGTGGAGTTTAAAAGTGGAACCTCAAGGTGGAATTTCACAGTGGAATCTCAGGGTGGAATTTCAAAGTGGAATCACAAAGTGGAATTTCAAGGTGGAATTTCAAGGTGAAATTTCAAGGTGGAATTTCAAAGTGGAATCTCAGGGTGGAATTTCAACTTGGAATTTTATACAGGTGAGATATAAGATGAAAACTGACTGACTGACTGTGTAGCGGTCTTACCTGTGGGATGAGAGGCCAGGCAGGTAGTTACCTCCTCACCTGTGCAAGAAAAAGGTGCTTCAATTAGTGAAATATTTGTGGGACAACTTGTTAATTACTTGCTTGTGCTTCCTTGAGAGAGAGAGAGAGAGAGAGAGAGAGAGAGAGAGAGAGAGAGAGAGAGAGAGAGAGAGAGAGAGAGAGAGAGAGAGAGAGAGAGAGAGAGATGCAGGGACAGATACATAAAGATACACGCACATAATAACAGACAGACAAGCAGACAACAGGAGGGGAACAGGAAGAATCAAACACGAGGATTAAACGCGCCTGAAGTTCCAACACACACACACACACACACACACACACACACACACACACACACACACACACACAATTAACATCGCTTTTCCTCTGATATATTACACAACAAGCTTATGGAATGTTGGGATTACAGCATATCAAAACATCAACCTTTTACACACATACACACACACACGCACACACGCACACACACACACACTCATAAAACACAAGCATCTGATGTCCATAGTTTGATTTAAGGGTGAAAGTTATTAGGATACTCTACAGACAATGATTTAAAGGGACATATTTCTAAAAGGCAAGGTTTTAAAAGGGTTGGAATTTAAAAGGTATGATTTAAAGGGATATATTTTCAAAAGGCAGAGTTTTTAAAGGAATAGAATTTAAAGGAAAGGATTTAAAGGGATATATTTTTAAAAGGCAGAGTTTTTAAAGGGATAGAATTTAAAGGAAAGGATTTAAAGGGATATGTTTTTAAAAGGCAGAGTTTTTAAAGGAAAGGATTTAAAGGGATATATTTTTAAAAGGCAGAGTTTTTAAAGGGATAGAATTTAAAGGAAAGAATTTAAAGGGATATATTTTTAAAAGGCAGAGTTTTTAAAAGATACTATTTAACAAAAGACAAAATTTATAGAGTGTTACATTACAGGCATGATTAAAAAAAGATAAGTATATTTTAGACACACAATTCTAAAGGGTATCACTTTAAAATAATTTTAGGGCATAATTTAAGGGTTATGGTTAAAGGGAACTGGTTTTAAGGCATGAACCAAAGGGTAAGACTTAAAGCGTAATATTTAAGGGAGAAAGTCTAGAAGGAGAGAGTTTTAAGGGAACAAGTTAAAAGTCGTGATTTTAAGGGTGAAAATTTAAAGGTGATCTAATTATCCGTCTTTCAATATTTTCTTCCTTCTTTCACACACACACACACACACACACACACACACACAGAGAGAGAGAGAGAGAGAGAGAGAGAGAGAGAGAGAGAGAGAGAGAGAGAGAGAGAGAGAGAGAGAATCACATCTTACCAAGAAATAAATGTCGGTATGCTATTGATGCAGTGATTCTCTCTCTCTCTCTCTCTCTCTCTCTCTCTCTCTCTCTCTCTCTCTCTCTCTCTCTCTCTCTCTCTCTCAAAGCAATTTCAATATTCCACAAAATGTAGTTACGCGTTTTGCATCATTTTTACATGTAACTCTCTCTCTCTCTCTCTCTCTCTCTCTCTCTCTCTCTCTCTCTCTCTCTCTCTCTCTCTCTCTCTCTTTCCTGAGGCGGACGAATGTGATACTTGTACAGTGTTGCCAGATCGCTTTGCTGTTGAAAAGTCGCTCATGTTTACTTACTTCCCCCTCCTCTCTCTCTCTCTCTCTCTCTCTCTCTCTCTCTCTCTCTCTCTCTCTCTCTCTCTCTCTCTCTCTTTCTAATGAAGTGAGAGTCAAATTGCTGAAATGCGGCACCTTCTTTTCACACACACACACACACACACACACACACACACACACACACACACACACACATACTATACTTGCATAAAGAAAGAAAGCAAAAAAAAAAAAAAAAACACTGAAAAGATGGAATTTAAGGGAAAAAAATAAGAGAAGGTTAAAAGGGACATTATTCTTTCTTTTTTTGAGAACACACACACACACACACACACACACACACACACATACACACACACACCGGAAAACAAAGGCACATCATATTTACGAGTCAATTAAGAGACATTCATACATCGTTTTAATCACAACAAAGCAATTTAGCCAAACGGACTTGTAAAGCTTCGAACGTGTGTTTCAAGACTCGTGCAGCAACCAAACCACTTTCAGTATTTTGTAACATTTTGTAACTCGACGCTGTTCGTGTTGAGAAAGAAAAAAAAATGCAAAAAAAAAGTGGGTAAAAAAAGTAGGTTAGAAAAAAAGAAAAAAAAAAAAAAGAGAGAGAGGGGTTCATATTGTCTCACTTGAATCCCACCCTTGATCCTTTTGACTCACGAACAAGTGATAGCGAAGCACCGAACACTTATTTTCTCTCGATACTGCTTCGCTTCGCTTCGTTCACTTCACTCGAATCTCTCACGGTTTGCAGATGGATGAAATCAAAGAGAGTGTTTTTTTTTTCGTTCGTTTTCTTTCTTTTTTTCAGTAATCGAGTGTAGGTTATGATTTTACTTTTATCTTTTTGGCAATCTCGTGAAGAATGAACAAAAGTAAGGTTTGCTTGTGATGTTACGATCTTGGCTTCCTTCTCTAGTCATTAACGTGCATGAACTGAGAGAAAGGCAAAGGTAGATTGGGAAATTTCAGATGTAGATTAATTAACGAGTTTCTTTCATTTTTTTTTTTAGATTAGAAAGAAAATCAAGTGTAGGTCATGATTTTGATTTTTTATTTATTTATTTATTTATTTTTTATTTTTTTTTTTTTTGGTCATTATCGTGAAGAGATTGATATAAACAAAGGTGGATAAAAAAATCAGCATGTTGTTTAATATTTTTTTATTCGTGTTTTAAAGGAGAAATAAAAAAAAAAGATGAATTACCATGATTTTCTTCAGCATTATCCTGCAGAAATTGATAACAAGTACAGACTGATAGAGAAATTCAATATGCTGGTTAATATACGTGTTTATTTATTTATTTATTTATTTTTTTCGTTTCTTTTCAGAGTGGAGATAATAAAACGTTGCACAATGCCGAGTTTAACATTTTAATGGGAAAAAAAGTGAAAAGTAATGATAAGACGAAAGGGAAAAAAGTAGACACGTGTGTTAATAAAATACTTTCGCGTTTTTAATTACAAATGAAAAAAAAATGTGCAAAATTCCAGTGGCAAAAAGAAAAAAAAATATGAGCACTCCACTTTACAGTTGCGTTACATCACGAGGCTGATTAATACAATAAAAAAAAGATTAAAAAAAAATCACTTATCAACTAAACATGAAACAAAACACACACGTAAAACAAAACAAAAAAACAGGAGTAAAAAAAAAACTGAAGCACGAGGATAAATTATGAACACACACACACACACACACACACACACACACACACAGAGAGAGAGAGAGAGAGAGAGAGAGAGAGAGAGAGAGAGAGAGAGAGAGAGAGAGAGAGAGAGAGAGAGAGAGAGAGAGAGAGAGAGAGAGAGAGAGAGAGAGAGAGAGAGAGAGAGAGAGAGACAACAGATATCGGGATTAAGCCACGCATCAGTTTGCTCACAAGTCTTAAGCCCTTGTACACACACACACACACACACACACACACACACACACACACACGCACGCACGCACGCACGCACACACACACACACACACACACACACACACACACACACACACACACACACACACACACACACACACACGCCGGAAGAGCCATTAACCACAAACAATTAACTTTAAAAATGCACTAAAGTTATTGATGTTTAAAAAAAAAGTCATTCCAAAAACAAAAAAAACAAAAATAAAAATAAAAAAAATAGTTTAATACGAGTATATATTTTTTTTCCTTTTCATGTTTCATTGAATGACAAAAATAAAAGGAGGAAAAAAATCAAAACAAATGAGGTTAATAAATACGATTAGTTGCAAAGTGTGTGTGTGTGTGTGTGTGTGTGTGTGTGTGTGTGTGTGTGTGTGTGTGTGTGTGTGTGTGTGTGTGTGTTACTAATGTGTTCTATTAGCGTATTGCGAATTGTTTTTATCGTGTCAGTATTTCATGTGTGAAGTTCATAGCACTTTCTCTCTCTCTCTCTCTCTCTCTCTCTCTCTCTCTCTCTCTCTCTCTCTCTCTCTCTCTCTCTCTCTCTCTCTCACGAAAAAAAAAAAAAAAACACCCTGACTTCCACACAAACACATCCACTCATCCCTTCCCCATCACACTCAGAATCACTCATTTCTTCCCCCTTCCCCATTCCACCCTCCTTTCCCTTAACCCTCCCCATATACACAGAGACCTACCCTTCCACCCCTTACCATTCCACCCTTCACCTCCCTTCCATCCCACACACACACACACACACACACACACACACACACACACACAGACCCTTCTCTTCTCCATTCCACACTACATCCCCCGTCCTTCTCCCCCACACACACGCACGCACGCACAGATGCAGGCAGAGCGATCCATATTCCCCACGCCTTCCTCGCAATCCCCAGGCTGCCCCTCCTCGTGTAGCAGCAGCTCTCCACACGCCCTTCCAAAAAGCCAGACAAACAGACAGCCTAGCAGAAGGCGGCCAGGCAGCGTATTCGTAAATCTTACTGAAGACAGATCGGCCGTTCGTCTTACTCACTTTTACAGTCACCCAAGTTTGTGTGTGTGTGTGTGTGTGTGTGTGTGTGTGTGTGTGTGTGTGTGTGTGTGTGTGTGTGTGTGTGTGTGTGTGTGTGTGTGTGTGTGTGTGTGTGTGTGTGTGTGTGTGTGTGTGTGTGTGTGTGTGTGTGTGTACCTGAGACCTATCACACGCCATTGGGAGTCTAACCGGGATGCAAACCTTGATCAGTCCAACAACAAGAACTTCACTAATGAGCCAGCGAGTGAAACCAAGGAAAGGAAGGGTAACGAAATAAAGAGAAAAAAGACGATACGAGAATACGAGGAGAAAAAAAAAAAAAGATGACTGGTAGGGAAAGTGATAAAGGGAAGAAAAAAGAGAAAAGCAGGCTGAAAAAATAAAGAGGAAGGAAAGGGAAGACAAAATAAAATAAATAATAAGAGAAAGCAGAAAAAAATGAGCAGAAAGAAGAAGAAAACGACGGAAAGTGAAGAAGGTGAGAAAAAAGAGAAAAAGTCTGAAAAAAGGCAAGGAAAAGGGAAAAATAGAAGAAAGAAATAAAGCAAAAGTAACGATACACAAAAAACGAACAGAGGAAACAAAAAAAACAAAGAGGGAAAATGATGAAGGTAAGAAAAAAGAGAGAAAATAAAAGTCTGAAAAAGAAAAAAAAAAGCAAGGAAAGGGAAAAAGTATATAAATAAAACAGAAGTAAAAATACACACACAAAAAAAAAACAACGAACAGAAGAAATAAAAAAAAACGAAGAAGGAAAATAATGAAGGTCAGAAACAAAAGAAAGAAAAACAGTCTGAAAAAAAGACCAAGGAAAGGAAAAAAAATAAAAAAAAGAAATAAAACAAAACCAAAAATACACAAAAAAAAACGCACAAGAAAAAAAAAGAAAACGAAGAAGTAAAATTATCAAGGTCACAAAAAAAGAGAAAAGTCTGAAAAAAATATATAAATAAAAAAAAAAAGGGCAAAGAAAGGGAGGAAGGGGCTTTATAGAATACGTCAGCAGCAGGAGGAGGAGCAACACACTTCGTCTCACGGAAGATGGAATTTAGAGAGAGACAGAGCTACGTTCTATATAATGTTGCTCATATATTTTCCTTGGCCGCGGTGCCCTCTACGTCAGGTGCTGTGGAGAGAGAGAGAGAGAGAGAGAGAGAGAGAGAGAGAGAGAGAGAGAGAGAGAGAGAGAGAGAGTCAGTAAGTAAACATATATTAACTTCAAGAGGGGTAAAAAAAAGAGGCAAACACATACATACATACATACTCGTACATACATACATGCATACAAACATTGATACATACACACATACATACAGAAAGACTGATGGACAGAGAAAGACAGGCAGAAATACACAAAGACAAATAAAAACAGAGAAAAAAATACAGACAAATAGAAAGACAGACAAAGACAGGGATAGGAAAAAAAGACAAACACACACACACACACACACACAGAGGGAGAAAGAGAGAAAGAGAGAGAAATGGGAAGAAGACCCGAGAAGCAAAGGAAGAGGACAGTAAATCATGATAAAAAAGAAGGAAGAGAAGGAGATAAAGTGATCTGTAATTAGCTCAAGGTCAGGGTAAAAATTCTGAGGAAATTGAATTCTTGGGTA
Organism: Scylla paramamosain; assembly: GCF_035594125.1. NCBI lineage: Eukaryota > Metazoa > Arthropoda > Malacostraca > Decapoda > Portunidae > Scylla > Scylla paramamosain. The sequence continues at coordinate 2,118,367 of NC_087190.1, read as the reverse complement.
ATTTAAAGCGAGAGAGAGAGAGAGAGAGAGAGAGAGAGAGAGAGAGAGAGAGAGAGAGAGAGAGAGAGAGAGAGAGAGAGAGAGAGAGAGAGAGAGAGAGAGAGAGAGAGAGAGAGAGAGAGAGAGAGTCAAAATAAACATTCCCTTTCTCATCAATATTCGCTCAATCAAGGAAGCAATTAAGAAGAAGAAGTATTTAAGAGAAAAATTAAGAAGAAATGGAAGGAAAAAGAATGGGAAGAGGAGGAGGAAAAGCAGGAGGAGGAGGAGGAGGAAAAGGAGGACGAGCAAGATGAGTAGATGGATGAAGGAGGAAAATAAAAAGAAAAGGTGCAAAGAGCTGTACAGAATTAATAGAGAAAATTGACATAAGTAGTATTAAAATAAATTCTGTAAAAAGGAAGAACCGAGAATGATAAAAAAAAAAATAGGAAAAAGTACAAGTGTCAAAAATAAAATGAGGATACAAAAAGAGAAAGTAAAAAAAAAAAGTAAATAGAATGATAGAAAGAAAACTAGAAATAAATAAGATAAACAGAAACAGACAGACAGACAGACAGACAGACAGACAGAAATACAGAAAAACAGATTATCTTTTTTTATTTTCTCAAGCTCCTATAAACATGTAGAATAAAAAAAGAGGAAAGAAAAAAAAAACAGAACCAGAGACAGACAGAGACAAAGAACAGAACCAGAGACAAAGAGAGAAAGAAAAAAAAACAGGCATAAAGACAGACAAAGAAAAAACAAAAGACAGACAGACAGAGAGACAGACAGGCAGAAAAGACAGACACAAACACTGATGACGGTTTCATATTCTTGAGTTTCCCTTCCAAAGAAAACTAAATAAATAAGAACTACTACTACTACTACTACTACTACTACTACTACTACTACTACTACTACAACTTCCCATAATAATGATAAAAGTATATAAAAAAAGGTTGGTATTTTCACAAGCTCAATGGTAAAATATTCTAGCTAATTATTTGTAGTGTTTTTCTAACCTGGAAATGACAAGTGTGCTTATCATTTCTTCCTTTCCGTCACTTCTAGGTTAAAAAATTCAGTCTCTCTCTTTAAAATTCACCTCAATGCATGTATGTATGTATGTATGTATGAATGTATGCATTTTTGTATGTTGAGATGGAGGACATAGAGAAATATTTATTATCTTGCGCCCAGTACGTGTGTGTGTGTGTGTGTGTGTGTGTGTGTGTGTGTGTGTGTGTGTGTGTGTGTGTGTGTGTGTGTGTGTTTGGGTGGGTGGATGTGTTTGTTTGTTAGTTCTCTTGTTTATTAATTCATTTTATTTAGTTGTTTTATCTATTTGTTTGTTTGTTTGTTTTGTTATTGGTGGAAATGGAGACTGGTGTTTGTCAGAGAGAGAGAGAGAGAGAGAGAGAGAGAGAGAGAGAGAGAGAGAGAGAGAGAGAGAGAGAGAGAGAGAGAATGCTAAGTAGCTCCTCATAAATTAGCAATAGCGCATCATTCATGGCTCTCTCTCTCTCTCTCTCTCTCTCTCTCTCTCTCTCTCTCTCTCTCTCTCTCTCTCTCTCTCTCCGTGTCTCTTTACATATTTCTCTATTCCCTTCTTTATTTTTTTCTTATTCCTCTCTATATTCTTAATAAGAAAAGGAAGAGGAACAACAAACAGTTTTTCTTCTCCCTCTCCCTCTCCCTCTCCCTCTCTCTCTCTCTCTCTCTCACCCGTCAGTCTTCATATTTTACAGCACATCAACACTTTTACCTCCTGTTTTCGTTCTCAGGGCAGACCCAAAATGATGGACGGCGTTATTTCACTATTCGTACACTTGGTAAAAAAAAGAAAAAGATATAAAAAATTCCTCCTGCGTTTATCAATGACAGATACCGCGGTGATATTTTACGTAAACAAATGTCAGCCTTAGGTCTTCTGCTGTCAGCTAAATGCCACGCTTCCTCTTCACTCGGTGGCAACTTGTGTATAGAGGTGACCGTAGTAGTTGTGTTGGTTTCGCAAGGTTGTATGCGCAAACGTTTTCTTGTCCTGTTTCGTTATATTTGATATGGTGTTGCGGATGTTGTTTTGTTTGCTTCAAGGATGTTTTTATGTTTTTTGTAAGTAAGCTGATGTAAGTTATCCTAGTCTAACCAAACGTAACCTTATCTAACGTAACCTAAGCTAACCTAACGTAATCCAACGTAACCTAACCTATCTTAACTTAATCTAACCTAACCTAATCTAACCTAACCTAACCTAACTTAACCTAACCTACCTTAACTTAATCTAACCTAACCTAATCTAACCTAACCTAACTTTACCTAACCTACCTTAATTTAATCTAACCTAACTTAACCTAACGTAACCTAATCTACCTTAACTTAACCTAACCTAACTTAACTTGACCAAACGTAACCTAACTTACCTTACCTTAACCTAACTTAAACTAACCTATCCTAACTTAACGTAATATAACCTAACCTAACCTAACCTAACCTAACCTAACCTAACTTAAACTAACCTAACCTAACTTAACGTAATCTAATCTAACCTAACCTAACCTAACCTAACCTAACCTAACGTAATCTAACCTAACCTAACCTAACCTAACCTACCTTACCTTAACCTAACTTAAACTAACCTAACCTAACTTAACGTAATCTAACCTAATCTAACTTAACCTAACTTAACGTAACAGAATCTAGTGATGGTTTAACAAGGTCTAGTGTGTGTTGCTTAGGTTTTTCATGGGTGTTTTCATGGCTTTATTAAGTAAACTAACCTAACCTAAGCTAACCTAACCTAAGCTAATCTAACTTAGCCTAACCACACGTATCCTTCCTTTCCTCCTCCCTTCCTTGTCTTCGCTATTCTTCCTTTCTTCCTTCCTTCCTTCCTTTCCTCTTCCCTCTTTCTATCCTCTCTTCTCTCCATGCTTTCCTTTCTTCATTCTTTCCTTCCTTTTTCCACTTATCTTTCTTCAATCCTTCTTTTCTTTCCAACCTCCTTTCATTTCCATCCCTCCCTTCACCACTAACAACTGAAAACCCAATTAAGCCCTTCATTACAACTATCACAATTAGCAAAAAATGCACCAAATACCAGACCAATAATGTAATTCGCGATATAATTAGTTAACCAAAAAATATGTATCCTTTTTTTTTCTCTCCCCCCTTGTGTATTAATTAAGAATATTGTTTCCTTTTATTGGTAATACTTGCACTCGCTTCCCATTGTGTATTCTTCATTTAAATTCAAGCCAGTGGTATTAACATTTATATATACAGTAATAATACGTAATATTCGTAATGCAAACTTTCCTTATCTGAAAAGTAAGTGGTAATAATTTTCTCTCTCTCTCTCTCTCTCTCTCTCTCTCTCTCTCTCTCTCTCTCTCTCTTTGTTTTGGTTTTCTCTTCCTTCTTCCTATTCGTGTTTTTATTTCATTTTCTGCCTATTTTTGTTTTTCGTTGTGTTATTTGTTGCTCTCATCTCTTTTCTCCTTTCTAGTTCATTTTTTTCCTGTTTTTATTTTGTTATTTTTTCCTTTCTCTCTCTCTCTCTCTCTCTCTCTCTCTCTCTCTCTCTCTCTCTCTCTCTCTCTCTCTCTCTCTCTCTCTCTCTCTCTCTCTCTCTCTCTCTTCCTTCTTTCTAGTTTAACTTTTTCCTGTTTTTTGTCTTTCTCCTGTCTAGTTTTTTTCTTCTTTATTTCCTTATTTTCTGTTCGTTTATGAAAGTTTTTTGTATTTTCCTTTTTTTCTCTTTCTTTATTCATTTCGTTCATTCGCTCGTTCGTTCCTTCTCTTCTTCTTCCTCCTCCTCCTCCTCCTCCTCCTCCTTCTTCTTCTTCCTTATCTCTTCCTTCTACTTTCCATCTACGAATTATATCATTATTTTCTAATTATCTCTCCTCCTCCTCCTAATTTGTCTCCCTTAATTTCCTGTTTCTCTCATTTTTTCTTCCACATTCCATATTTTTCATGACGTCTTCTTCGTCTCTCTCTTCTCACTCAATCATTTTTCTCTTCTATTTTCTTCCATTCGTATATATTTCCTTCTAATTTTCTCTTATTCTCCTTTATGGAAGCATTTATCTAATTCTGTGTTCTCCTTCTCCTTTACGGCCCCCATTACAGTCCTAATTACACGAAGGTAACTCAGGATCACCTGTGCAAGTACCAATTAGGTGATAGAAATGAAAGAAAATGAAGAATAATGAGGGTAAGACTAAACGAAAATTTAAAATGAATAAAATAAGAAGGAAAATCTCTCTCTCTCTCTCTCTCTCTCTCTCTCTCTCTCTCTCTCTCTCTCTCTCTCTCTCTCTCTCTCTCTCTCTCTCTCTCTACTATATATAATAATATATTTTTTTCATAAGCAATTATATTTATTTCATTGAAACTAAATAAAAAAAACCGATAAAAAACAATGCAATTAATCCCAAACACACTCTGAAGTCAAACAAACAACAAACAAACACGTAAACAAACAAAACTATAATAAAAAAAAATCCCTTTCAATTGAGCGGAACAACAACAATAATAATTACCTTCAATAAAATAATGAGTTACCCATTAAGAGTTCCAACAGAAAACGGGGTAAAGAGAAAACGGGGCAGGTAATTACTTGTCTCACACAATACCTCGTTTCAATGTTGTAATGGAGGAGGGAGAAAAATTTTATAGAGACTATTACGAGAAAGAAAATGGATGATATTTATTTTCATGATTAATATAGTTTGTCTTAAGTCTCTCTCTCTCTCTCTCTCTCTCTCTCTCTCTCTCTCTCTCTCTCTCTCTCTCTCTCTCTCTCTCTCTCTCTCTCTCTCTCTTTTTCATCCCCTTGTTTCTAACTCTCTCCCTTTCCTCCATCTCCCTCTTTCTCTTCCATCTCTCTCTCCCTCTCTTTCTTCCCTCTCTCTATTATATACTGTCTGTCATTCTCCTACCCTTTCTTCTCCTCCCTTTCGTTGTTACTCCTTACATTCACATTCTCTTTCTCTTCCTCTCCTTCTTCTCTTCCCCTTTCGTATCTCAGTGTCTGTAAAATTTCTTCTCTCCTCCTCCTCCTTCTCCTTTCTCTCTTTCTTCCTTCCCTCCTCTCCTCCATTCCTGAACCCCTCCTTCTATTGCCTCTTATTCTTCTCTCCCTCCCTTATTCCCTCTTTCGTTTGTTTGTTTTGTGTTTCCATTCTTCCTCTTATTTCCTCCTCTATTCCTTATTCATCCTCTTTCTTGCTGAGTCTTTCTCTCCTCCTCTTCTTCCTTTCTTCATTTCATTCTTGTTTTATTTTATATTTTCGTTTTATCTCTTTCGTTTCTCTTATTTACCTTTGTTTTCTTATCTTAATTTTCTTCTAATTCCATCTTTCTGTATTTGTAGAATTTTGTTTCCTTGTTTTCTTTATTTTTTTTCTGTTTCCTTGATTTTTTTTTCTTATTTTCCCATTTTTCCTGTTTATCACCATTTTTTTACATATTGAGCATTAATTTTTCTTTGTTATTCTTTCGTTTTCCATATTTTCTGTTTCCTTGCTTATCTTATTTTCTACTCTCTCTCTCTCTCTCTCTCTCTCTCTCTCTCTCTCTCTCTCTCTCTCTCTCTCTCTCTCTCTCTCTCTCTCTCTCCCTATCATCCGCCTTATTATCTCATCTTTTGCATATTCCAATCCTTCACTTCTCCCTCTTCCTCTCCATCAATCATCAACTTATCTCCCTTTTCTTTTCCCCTCTTCATCTCCCTCTATGCATCATTAATCCTGTCTACCTTTCCCTTCATGACTGTTCCTCACCTGCCTAGCACACCTGGGCGCCCCTCCTCACACAGGTAACCCAGGCCAGGTAACCTCCGTGACACCTTTACCTGGCACAAGTAATCAAGCAACGATGTAAAAATTGTAACAACGTATGCAAAGTCTGGTTGGTTCTAAAAAAAATAAAAAAAAGAGTAGCAGTATTGCCAACACGAGCGAGATTGAATGTTGATAAAGGGTTAAAGGAAAAAAAAAAAGGAGGATAAAAAAAAAAGGTGTGTATTTTATCTGGTAACATTTGCAAAAGAGTGTGATTAGCTGCAGGTAAGGGAAAGTGTTTACGTAGCGCGTGTGGTGAATTATGCAAAGTGTGTTCCCGTTCACGTTCCACAGGTAAATGATGATAAAAAGTTAGAAAAAAAAAAGGGTTAAGGGGGGAAGGAGTAAATAAACAGGTGGGGGGATTGCATATCACTAATTGAATTGTTAATGAATACCTGTACTTTTGTTGTGATACGTGTTATATGTAGGGTTGTTTGAGTGGGTGTGTTCGTTCGTTCGTTTGTTTGTTTGTTTGTTTGTTTTTGTGGCTTTGATAGTCTCCCTGCGTCCGTCTCTCTCTCTCTCTCTCTCTCTCTCTCTCTCTCTCTCTCTCTCTCTCTCTCTCTCTCTCTCTCTCTCTCTCTCTCTCTTCTTAAAAAAGGTGGCTTACATATAACACACACACGCACACACACACACTTCTGCTAAAAATAGTAATAAAAACTATTATTACTATTATTATTATTATTATTATTATTATTATTATTATTATTATTATTATTATTGGCAACTAACACTCTTACTTAATTAGCGATTCAATTACGTGTAGTCATTAAGTCCTCATTGACAAAGGTATAAAATTATCATTCTAATAATAATAATAATGACGATGGTAATAATAATAATAATAATAACAATAATAATAATAATAATAATAATAATAATAATAATAATATGATAATAATAAAAACAACAACAAAAATAACAATAATAATAATAATAATAATAATAATAATAATAATAATAATAATAATAATAATAATAATAATAATAATAATAATAATAATAATGAACAGAAGAAGAAGAAGAAGAAGATGATGATGAAGATGATAATGAAATGAGAAGGAGAAGAACAAGAACAAGAAGAAAACAAAAACAACAACAGGAACAACAACAACAACAACAACAACAACAACAACAACAACAACAACAACAACAACAGGAAGAACACCAAGGATCCTTTCTTTTTATATGTACCCCATCCCCCCACCTCTCTCTCTCTCTCTCTCTCTCTCTCTCTCTCTCTCTCTCTCTCTCTCTCTCTCTCTCTCTCTCTCTCTCTCTCTCTCTCTCTCTCTCTCTCTCTCTCTCCCTTACTTCCTTTCCACTTTTCTTCAACAGCCTTTACCTGCATGCATTAACTTTCACCTGCCTCTCCTTGTCACGTGGTAATTAAATCTCTTCTCCCTGATCACCTGGTTAGCTTTTTCCTCTTTTTTTCCTCTTTTTTTCCTCTTTTTTTCCCCTCCAGGTGATGCCGAAGTGTGCTGGGTCCTGTTTCCCTTCTCTTCTTTCCCTTCTCCTTTTTTTTTTTTTTTGGTTTGGTGGGAAAAGGTCGGTTTTGTTGTTGTTGTTGTTGTTGTTGTTGTTGTTGTTGTTGTTGTTGCTGTTGCTGTTAATCTTGTTCTTGTTGTTGTTCTTGTTTTTCTTCTACTTGTTTTTTGTTCTTATTTGTTCCTGTTCTCTTCCTTTTTCTTTTTTCTGTTTTTTTTTCTATTTTTCTTTTTTTTTACATCTTTTTATTTCATCATCATCGTCATCATCATCATCATCATCATCATCATCATCATCATCTTCGTCTTATTATCATTTTTCTTCTTGTTTTCTTATTCTTGTCTTCGTTTTTTTTCATCTTTTTTTTCTTTTTCTGCTTCTTTCCTCCTTTTTACACCATTTTAGTATCATTTTCCTCTTATTTTCCTCTTTTCCCCCGTTTTTCCGCCAATCACGACCCAATGAACTTCACTACACCAGGAGGGAAAAACTTTCTCACGTTTAGAAATTAATTTTACTTGTAATAAATTTTTGATGGGAAAGAAACCAATATCAGGGAGGAGGAGGAGGAGGAGGAGGAGGAGGAGGAGGAGGAGGAGGAGGAGGAGGAGGAGGAGGAGGAGGAGGAGGTAATGTGCAAGAAAGGCGAAGAGAATAAGAAAGAAATTTTGAAATTAAACGAAAAAAGGAAAGAGGAAGAGAAAGAGGAACAGGAAGAAGAAGAAGAAGAAGAGGAGGAGGAGAAAGAGGAACAAGAAGAAGAAGAGGAGGAGAAAGAGGAACAGGAAGAAGAAGAAGAAGAGGAGGAGAAGAAAATAAGAGGAAGAGGAGAAGGTATTCAATGAGAAAGGTAGAAAAAATGAGAGAGAGAGAGAGAGAGAGAGAGAGAGAGAGAGAGAGAGAGAGAGAGAGAGAGAGAGAGAGAGAGAGAGAGAGAGAGAGAGAGAGAGAGAGAGAGAGAGAGAGAGAGAGAGAGAGAGATAAACAGGTGGAAAAATGAACAGAAGAGGAAGGAAGGATAAATATGGAAAAGGAA
>NC_087190.1:2095000-2105000 GCF_035594125.1 Scylla paramamosain | reverse complement strand
ATTTCTCGTTTGTGTTGTTTGTTGTAAAGTTGGTGTGTTTCCTGTGTGTTCTGTTTCGTTTCCTGTATTGTATCTTCATTTATTATCTTTGTTGTTTGTTTTTGTTATCTATTATATTTGTTTTTAGTGTGAAGACGAGTGGCCAAGAGAGAAGGGAAGAAAGAAGGAAGGAAAGAAGGAAGGAAAGAAGGAAGGAAAGAAAGAGTAAGAGTTGGTGGGAAACAATGAATGAATGATATGGAAATGAAGAAAGATAAAAACGAAAGGACGAAAGAAAGATGGATGGAAAAAAATAATAAATAAATGAAAGAAAAACAACGAACAAAGAAAGAAAAACGAAAACCTGATCAACTTATTACTTCCAGAAAATTAAAAAAAAGAGCAAGATAAGATAAAATAAAATAAAATAAAGTATGTAAATGAAAAAAAAATAGTTTCTTAGGTATAGTGGCATTTCTGTAATACACCTCAGGGCACAGGAGGAAAAACAAACAAATAAACAAACAAACAAACAAAAAAGAAAGAAATGAACATAAAGAAATCCAGACTTGAAAAAAAAAATGAAAAGTTTTTAAAATCACATTATATTTAGATCCCAAATTTCCAAAAGTATTTCAGAAACATATACAATTAAAACACACTTAATTTCTTTATTAGATATTAAAACACATGTCACTAACAACAGAAACAGGTTAAGTGTACATGTGTGTGTATGTCTGTGTGTGTGAGTAAGCCCCACTAACACACACACACACACACACACACACACAATCACTACACACACACACACACACACTCTCCCACCCCAACAAGACTAATCACACGTAATTAACCAGTAACAACTTATTAATTAAATCGTTTCCCTTTCGGCTGGGTGCACCGGAAATTCAATTAACCTCGCCTAGGTAAACATACACGGGACTGTCAATCTGGCTAAAAATACAGAAGAAAAGGGAAAAAAAAGTTTGTAATAAAGAAGGAAACGTAAGGGGAAAAAATACAATCAGTAAGGGAAAAAATAAATAAGAGATTGCTAGTAAGGAGATACTGGGAAACATAAGAGGAAGAAAGGGGAAAAAAAGTAGTTTGTAATAAAGAAGAAAGAAAGACAAGGAAGAAAAAAAAAAGATAAATAATAAGGAAAACGAAAAGAATAAGTGATTTATAGTAAAAAAAAAACGGGAAAAGACAAGAGGAAAAATGTAACAAAGCAAAAAAGGAAGAAAGGTGGTAATTAATGAAAAAAAACGAGAAGTAAGAGGAAAGAAAACGAAAGAAAGTAAATGAAAGGGGAAATTGCGTTTATAATGAAAGAATACAATAAAAAAGAGGGAAAAATAAAAATATATACTAAATAAAGGGAAAAGGAGGAAAACAAGGAAAAAAAGATAAATAACAGAAGAGAGAAAAACAAGGGGAAAAATAGAGAAAATAACAAAGAAAAGAAAAAAAAGGTTCATAATTAAAGAAAAGGGAATAAAAGAAGGAAAGAGACATGGTAAAATAATGAAATAGGAAGGAAATAAGAAAATAGTAAAAAAAATAAATAAATCATACGAAAAGAACATAGGAAAATTTTAAATACGAATCTAGAAAATAAAGAAAAATAAAACGAAGGTACCCATTACTATAAAAATAAAAAAGAAAGAAAGAAAAACAATAACAAAACAACACAAAAAAAAACAAGACTAAATTACACACACACAAAAAAAATAAAAAACAGCAAAAACACGAAAAAAAATTACAAAACCTCAACACGAGCCCAAAAAAAAATAAAATAAATAAATAAATAAACAATAACAATAGTAAAAAAACAACACTCTTACCATTCATTATGAAAAAAAAATCATCTTATTTCCCAAACCACACCACTGTACCTTACCTGTCAATAACTCCACTCACCTCTCGCTCATTAACTCACCTGAGGAAACTACAAAAAAACGAGACGAGATTCCCAGAAGAGCAAAGAAACTAATTGATGAAATAAAACATGAGGGAAAGACAATATGGCGGCGAAAAACAGGGAAAAAGAGAGAGAGAGAGAGAGAGAGAGAGAGAGAGAGAGAGAGAGAGAGAGAGAGAGAGAGAGAGAGAGAGAGAGAGAGAGAGAGAGAGAAAGAAAAAGAAAAAGAAAAATGCAATTAGATTCGTGACCATTGTACAAGAGGGGAAAGAAGAGGAGGAGGAGGAAGAGGAGGAAGAGGAGGAGGAGGAGGAGGAGGAGGAGGGAGCATAAAAGGGGAGGAGAGAAATGAAATATGGCTAAAAATAAAGAATAAAGCAATATATTCGAAAAAAAAGAGATAGGACAGAAAGAACAAGGAAGAGAGAGAGAGAGAGAGAGAGAGAGAGAGAGAGAGAGAGAGAGAGAGAGAGAGAGAGAGAGAGAGAGAGAGAGAGAGAGAGACGGGTTAAAGGAATAAAAAGGAAGAAATATCACAAACTCTTTACAAAACATATACAAAAATAAAAAGAAAAAGAGGAGAAAGAAGAGGAGGAAGAAGAAAAAAGAAGGAAAGAAGAAAAAAGAAAAAAAGAAAATAAGGATGATAATGAACAACAACAACAACAACAACAACAACAACAACAACAATTAATGCAACACAAAATGACGACTTTCAAATCAAGAAGATAAAGAAAAAGAAGAAGAAGAAAAAGAAGAAGACACTGAGAAAATCCAAACTAATACCAGATACACAAGGAGGAGGAGGAGGAGGAGGAGGAGGAGGAGGAGGAGGAGGAGGAGGAGGAGGAGGTGGTGGCGACACTTGGCGGGGGATGAAAAGGGAGGAAATTGGAGAGTATGTGGAGACTCAATAGACTTCCAGCTGTTGGGAATGACCGTGTGTGTGTGTGTGTGTGTGTGTGTGTGTGTGTGTGTGTGTGTGTGTGTGTATGTGTGTAGTAGTAGTAGTAGTAGTAGTAGTAGTAGTTGTTGTTATTGTTGTTAGATTGACCAAATAAGAAAAATAATTCCTTGTATGTTATAATTCCTCTCTCTCTCTCTCTCTCTCTCTCTCTCTCTCTCTCTCTCTCTCTCTCTCTCTCTCTCTCTCTCTCTCAGCAATAACTAAAAGGACTGGCCTCTTCCTCATCCTCCTCTTCCTCTTCCTCTTCCTCCTCTTCCTCTTTCTCTTCCTTCTCTTCCTCCCCCTCCTTCTACTCCTCTTCCTCGTCGTTCTTATCCTCCTCGTCCTCCTCCTCCTGTCTTTTTCCTCCTCCTCCTCCTCCTCCTCCTCCTCCTCCTCCTGTCATCTTCGTCGCCGTCTTCCTCGTCTTTATTCTCTTCTACCTCCTCCTCCTCCTCCTCCTCCTCCTCCTCCTCCTCCTCCTCCTTGACCGGCCATCAGTCACGCCCCCCATTACCGCCTCTCGGGGAAGCTAACCACATCAACCACTGTTCCTTAGCGGCGCGGCCCCCGACTCCCGTTTTCTGTTGAGAGAGTGGAGGAGGGAGGGGAGAGTGGGGAGGATAGATAAATAGGGTTGGGGTGATGGAGGGGGAGGGAAAGGGTATAGAGAGAGAGAGAGAGAGAGAGAGAGAGAGAGAGAGAGAGAGAGAGAGAGAGAGAGAGAGAGAGAGAGAGAGAGAGAGAGTACATATATAAGCAAAAGAAAATGGACAGTATTTTCATTATTCATTATATACAAACATTCTCTCTCTCTCTCTCTCTCTCTCTCTCTCTCTCTCTCTCTCTCTCTCTCTCTCTCTCTCTCTCTTCCATCTATCATTTTTTCCTCCCCTTCTCTATCTCATCAGTATACATTCCTTTTTTCTCGACTCTCGCCTTTGTTCCCAAGACTTTATGGTAATTATTCTCATATGATCGAGGTGCTTGTTTATTATTCAGCATTATGACCCTTCCTGCCTCGCGCTCCGCCCCCTGCCCCCTCCCAGACCGAGACCAAGGTACGATACTTCTATTAAAGGTACGAAAGCGAGATCGAGAACGCCACTACAACACTTCATTAATATATCGTGATAATATGTACGGTACTTCACTTAAAGGTACGAAAGTAATTTGTATAACCTTGCCTCGTGCTCTTCCTCCTCGTATTCTACCCAGACCAAGACCAAGAGCGCTGGTACGATACTCTCAAGGAAGGGTACAAAAGTGGTTCATGTTTTTAATCTTCTTTACTGATTTGTTCGTATAATTTTTTTCTCCTAATAACAATATTTGAATAATTGAAACAGTACTAGATTTGCTTCCTTTGAATTTAGGAAGGAAATACACACAAAGGAACATAAGAGCATAACGGAACTGGGAAATACAAAGTGACTTACAGAAAATACTTAAAACTTGTATACCAAAAAGTACAGCATTTGTTTCATTTGAATTCAGGAAGAAATCGTTGAGACAAAAGAACATAGGAACATAGGAAGACAACAGGAAACAAACTTAATCTCATCTAACTAAAACTGACCTAATTAAACTTGACCTAACTTAACCTATCCACGTAAGAAGACTGCAGTAAATAAATAGATAAATAACAGTAAAATAATAATAGAAAAAAATCATATACAGTAAAAGTAAATGAAAAATAAATAAATAAATAAATAAATGCAGTAAGAGGAAGAAAAAACAGTAAATTAAAAATAAATAAATCAAATACAATAAGGAAAAAAACTAAAATAAAATAGATAAATAAAATAAAAGAAAAAAACAGCAAAATAAAAAAAAATAGTAAACGAAAAAAAAGAAAAAAGAAAAAAAGGAAAAAAAATCAAATACACCAAGATCAAAATGAAAGGTTTCCTCCACACTACAGTCTTCCCGTTGGACTCAAAATTTCTTCTCCCCCCACCAAGGGAAATTTTTAGGGAAAGCAGGCGGGAAGAAGCTAATTAGTGCTGGAGACTTAACACACTTTTGATGGTGTACAATATTTACCTCTGGCTCATTTTCACTTCAACAGTTCTTTTACTCTCTCTCTCTCTCTCTCTCTCTCTCTCATGCACCTACTCTCTTTGTTTTTGCTCTTCTTCTTCTTCTTCTTCTTCTTCTTCTTCTTCTTCTTCTTCTTCTTCTTCTTATTATTATTATTATTATTATTATTATTATTATTATTATTATTATCATCATCATCATCAGCAGTATCGTTCGTTGTTATTAGTGACGTAATATTTTTTTCTCTTCATTTCTCCAATATTCTCAAATGTTTATATTATCGATCACTTCTTCCGATTTTTTTTCACCTTTTCTCATTTATCAGTATTTGCTAATGTTTGTTTCATTGTTCATTTCTTCCCCTCTCCCTTTTCCTTATCAAATACGAGTATTCTCTCCTATGCACTTATCAATTCTTTTTTTCTTTCCTTAGCTCTCAGTTATTAATTTTGTTACTCCCTTGTTGCTCGTTTTTATCTTCCACCTTCTTCTTATCCATCAAGTTTCCTAACCTAACTTGATCTAACTTAACTTATGCTAACCTAACCTAATCTAACCTAATCTAACCTAACCTAACCTAACTTAGCTAATATTTCAGTCTAACTTAACCTAACCTAACTTATGCTAACCTAACCTAACCTAACCTAACCTAATCTAACATAATTTAATCTAACCTAACCTAACTAGTTAATATTTCACTCTAACGTAACCTAACCTAACCTAACCTAATCTAATCTAACCTAACCTAACTAGCTAATATTTCAGTCTAACTTAACCTAACCTAACTTAACTTATGCTAACCTAACCTGATCAAACCTAATTTAATCTAATCTAACATAACTTAGCTAATATTTCAGTCTAACTTAACCTAACCTAACTTAACTTATGCTAACCTAACCTGATCAAACCTAATTTAATTTAATCTAACATAACTTAGCTAATATTTCAGTCTAACATTACCTAACCTAACATAAACCAACTGGATCTAATCTAACCTAATCTAACTTAACTTAATCTAACCTAACCTAACCTAACCTAACGTAAGCTCATAATAGTTTAACTTTAACCTAACCAAACTTAAGTACATACCTACACACACACACACACACACACACACACACACACCTCCAGTCCTCCGCCCTCTCACACACACACACACACACAGAAACACCACCCCACACTCACACACACACACACCCACCCACCCACTCACCAACACACACACACACCCACCAGTACCCCCACAAACACACACACACACACACAAACACACACACCACATCATCGCTATTCCCGCTCAGCACTTCAGGTAAACTTGTTCAAACTATTTCACCTGAGCGGCCTGAGAGCTCATTAAGGCTTCCAGGTAAACATTAGGAGACGTGTCACTACATGGAGATCTTAGCGGGAGATTACACCGGCAGTAGGAGGAGGAGGAGGAGGAGGAGGAGGAGGAGGAGGAGGAGGAGGAGGAGTAATGGGACTTAAGAAAGAGACGTAATCCAGCTATAACGATAAGAGAGAGAGAGAGAGAGAGAGAGAGAGAGAGAGAGAGAGAGAGAGAGAGAGAGAGAGAGAGAGAGAGAGAGAGAGAGAGAGAGAGAGAGAGAGAGAGAGAGAGAGAGAACATCGAGATAAGATTATGCTGGAATTAGTATTTGAAGGAGGAGGAGGAGGTGGAGGAGGAGGAGGAGGAGGAAGAGGAGGAGGAGGAGGAGGAGGAGGAGGAGGACACAAGTAATACAAGAACTAGAGGATGAATTCTGAACATCTCAATTGAAAGTCAAGACAAGTCCATTACTCGTATACCCGTAGGCGAATGACCCAGGTAACTCTCTCTCTCTCTCTCTCTCTCTCTCTCTCTCTCTCTCTCTCTCTCTCTCTCTCTCTCTCTCTCTCTCTCTCAGCCCAAATCTTCCTTTTCCCTTTTTCTCCATTTTATTTTCCTTCGCTTCTCTTCTCTTTTTCTTTCTTCCCTTCTCTTCCTTTCTTCCTTTCATTTCCCTTCTTCTTCCTATCTTCTTTCTTTCCTTTTCTTTCTCTTTATCCCTTTCCTTTCTTTCTTCCCTTCTCTTCCCTTCCCTTCCCCTACTTCCCCTTATCTATCTATCTATCTATCTATCTATATCTTTATTTGTTCTCATATCTTCATTTTCTTTCCAGAGATACAAAATATAACACTGTTTTCCTTTCTCTCTTTCTATTTGTTTGTCTTTGTTAATATTTGCTTGTCTTTCCGTCTGTCTGTCTGTCTGTCTGTCTGTCATTCACTGTCTCAACTTAACTGCCTTGTTTGTTTGTCTGTGTGCGTGTGTGTGTGTGTGTGTGTGTGTGTCTGACATTTAGCGCAACTAGACGTGTTATTCTCCCCCCCCGTCCTCTCACAATACTGGCACCCACCACGTCACTTTCAGACGAGTAATCTTTACCAACCAAAACTTTCCTCGTGATTCTAATAAGCACCGTGAGGACCCAAATTTTAGTGTCGGATTTGAACGATGGCATTAAAACATACTGAAAAAAAAAAAAGAATGAAAAACTAAAAAAAAAAAAAGAAAAAGAGAAAAGCTAATAAAGAGAACATGTCTGGGTCCACAAAAAAAAGTTTAATAAAGAGAAAAAGAGATGAAAAAGCAGCAAAATAAAAAAAAATAAAGTAAGAAAATTAAAAAAAAATAATAATCATATACACTAAAGAAAAAAAATGAAAAAAAAAATGTAGTTAAGAGATACAAAATATTCACATAAGACAGAAAAATAAGTAAAGGTTATATAAAGAAAAAACTGCAATACGTTTGTGAAGTTTTGGTGATGTGACGGGAGGAATGAGAGGAGGAATCGAGTCTTTCATTCCCCGCCTGTGTATTGTGAAGAGAATGTTACGAATCGAAATAATGGAGGTCTTTTGGTGGCCTTTACCAGGTGACTCATAGCACTGTTTTGCGTCCTGCGTCCTCACCAAATTACGCTAAAATGTCAAAGAAAAGTGTGATAAGTTTATTTATCTATTTGTGTGTGTGTGTGTGTGTGTGTGTGTGTGTGTGTGTGTTTTGGATTTCTAAAAATTATCAACTTTTTATTATTTTTTTGTTTTGGTTTGATTTGGTGTTGTTCTTAATTTGTACTCTCTCTCTCTCTCTCTCTCTCTCTCTCTCTCTCTCTCTCTCTCTCTCTCTCTCTCTCTCTCTCTCTCTCTCTAAAGAATGTGTCTGCTTCTCTGATTTTCTTTTTTTTTCTTTGTATTTTTATTATTCCACCTTTTCTTATTTCTATTTCTACTGTTGCTTCTCTTTACCATTCTGTACTCACCTCTCTCTCTCTCTCTCTCTCTCTCTCTCTCTCTCTCTCTCTCTCTCTCTCTGTACGTTGGGCTTCCTAAGACACAAAAATCATCAAGGGTTTAATTTTCTCATCACTAAAAACTAAACAATAAAAGAAAAACAAGAAATATCGGTATTTTCACGATTCTGTCACATCAACACATGAAAAAATAAGGATCACATTTCTTTTTCAAATTTTCACAAAGCGGCAACATTTTTTTTCGTGGCTTTTTTTTCTTTCTTTTTTTTTCATTTTCTTTCTTTCTCAAGCATCAACAACAACTACGTGGAGGAATAAAACCGGGAATCATGATCTTTCGCCACCAATCACGTATCAACTTTCACAAACTGACACGTTAATTTTTTTCTTCTTTTATAATAATCTTTGCTGTTTTATTCATCCTTAACCCTTTATTAGTATTCGTCACGTATTTTTTTTTTATTGCAAGCCACTCTATTTTTTATTTTCATTTCTTGTTTTCTCATTTTTCTTTCTTATTTATGCTACACGTATATTTTTAGAATACTTTTGTTTTTTTCTTTTCATTCTTAACCCTTTATTTGTGTTTGACATGCTTATTTACTTTTTTATTCTTTTTCTTTCTTTTCTTTCTCTTTCTTTCATCTTTATTTCTCACATTTCTTTTCCTCCGTGTTTCTTTTCTTCTTTTCCTTCCCCTCCGTTATTTCTTTCTACCTTTTCTCTCATTTTTCTTAACCAAACTCCTAAACACACACACACACACTCTCAGAGAGAGAGAGAGAGAGAGAGAGAGAGAGAGAGAGAGAGAGAGAGAGAGAGAGAGAGAGAGAGAGAGAGAGAGAGAGAGAGAGAGAGAGAGAGAGAGAGAGTACATACCAACATCTTCTAATACCCCATAAACATCACGCGGCCAGAAAAAAAAAAAAAAAAATACACATAAACAAACAAACACTCGGAGATATAAAAGAGAAGATAATTATTCGTAACCGTGAAGGAAAGGGAGAGAAAATACGATGACAAGAGTGATTACTGAAGATTTAAGGATTAGGTGGAAGAGAAGGCGGCGATTCTTACCTCACCTGTCCACTTCCCCCCTTGTCCTAATTAACAGGTAAAAGAAAATGGAAGAAGTTTATTTTTTTCTTTTTTTTCGTTTTTTGTTGTTGTTTCTTTCACCTCTTTTTTTGTTGTTGTAAGAATGAAAGGGTTATTTGTTTGTTTTGCTTGTTTTGATATTTTTGTTTGTTTGTTGTTGTTGTTGTTATTGTTGTTGTTATTATTATTGCCATCCATTATATATTACTACCGCTACTAGTACTACTACTACTACTACTACTACTACTACTACTACTACTTTTATTACCACCACCAACAACAAGAATAAGAAAAGAAATAAAACCTTAACGAGAGAGAGAGAGAGAGAGAGAGAGAGAGAGAGAGAGAGAGAGAGAGAGAGAGAGAGAGAGAGAGAGAGAGAGAGAGAGAGAGAGAGAGAGAGAAAACACGAAGGAAAAGAAACAGAGTAATAGAAATTGAAAGAAAAGGAAAAAAGGAAAAAAAGAAGGCAAGAAAAGAGAGAATATGAACGAATGAAAGAAAAGGGGACGAAAGGGGGAGAGAGAAAAGGGAGGAAAGAAAAAAGACACGACCCTTGAACCAATATAGAAGTGAAAGGTGGAAGGAGGAGATAGAGAAAAGAAAGAAAGGGGATGAAAGAAAGAAAGAGAAAGAAATCTGTATCCATCACTGACCATTCATCTCTCTCTCTCTCTCTCTCTCTCTCTCTCTCTCTCTCTCTCTCTCTC
>NC_087190.1:2080000-2090000 GCF_035594125.1 Scylla paramamosain | reverse complement strand
CACCCTCCCCTCAACTCCCCAAAAAGGTAATAAAGCCGTGTGTAAATCTCTCCCCAGTAAGACAAGCTCATCTTAAGCTCCCACACTCCCCCGGGGCGCCACAAGTTTGCGTCACGTTGATCGGAAGGTAAACTAGGAAGGAAACAATTTCAGGTGACCGCTGCCCGCCTCACCTGCCGCCCAATATTACCCAGGTAGACTCAGACAGACAGGTAGGTAGGTAGGTAAGCTGGGTTTTGTATCGGATGTGTTAGTATTTTTGTGGGTTGGGTTGGGTTGGGTTGGGTTGGGTTGGGTTCGGTTCGGTTCGGTTCGGTTCGGTTCGGTTCGGTTCGGTTCGGTTCGGTTGGGTTGGGTTGGGTTGGGTTGGGTTGGGTTGGGTTGGGTTGGGTTGGGTTGGGTTTGGTTGGGTTTGGTTTGGTTCGGTTTGGTTCGGTTTGGTTAGGTTAGTGTCTGTATTGGGTCTTCTGGAGTCTTTGTTGGTCTCTGTCTGTTAAGTTAGGTTCGGTTAAGTTTTCATTCTACTTCTACCCTTTATATTTATACTCTTTTAATTTCTACCCCGCTTCTACTCTTTCTACTTTCACTCCTAAAAAAAAAGACTAACGTTACTTTTTACTTCCATAAACAAACTTCGTAACTTACTTATTTCTTTTTTTTTTTGGCAGCGATTGGTTCTATTTTCCTCAAATAAATTCTTCATCGGGTCGCGCAATTTTTTTTTTCTTTTTTTTTCATGTAAGCGAGTCTCCGGCCGAGGGCAACAAAAAGTCAAAAAAAAAAAAGTCTCTTGGTATAGTTGCTTTTTGTCTTTCAAGAGTGGCACAAGTTTCTCTTTTCCTGCAAGAAAATTTGCTTTTTTTTTTCCATAATCTCATAAACACTTTTTAAACCCTTCCACCTTCTTAACTAATTATAAGAACATCAGAAAACAAGAGCTGGTGCAAAAAAAGCCATCAGACTTGCACGTGGCACTCCCTGTACAAGACATATCTATCCCATCACACTTATCCATAAACGTGTCTAATCTTTTAATCCTCCCTAATGACTCACCACTAACAGCCTGATTACTGAGTCCATTCCATTCATCCACCACTCTATTTGAGAAACAATTATTTTCTATCTCTATTTTAAATCTAACTTTTTCAAGTCTGAACCCACTATTTCTTGTCCAATCCTCATTAATGAGCCGGAGAATTTTGCTTACGTCACCTTTATTATAACTCCTATATCACTTAAAAAACGTCTATCAGATCCCTTCTTAACCTACGCCTAGTTCACAAAATACAAGGAAAAATTAACCTCTTCTTTGTTTTAGCGAATATAACAAGGGTAACGAGGCAGGATCCTCAGGGTTAGTAATCAGGGCAGGACAAGAAATAACGTGTTTAAGCTTCATAAAGTTAGATTAGGAGAAGAGATAGCCACAAACTGCTTCTCAAATAGAGTGGTAGATGAACGGAACAGACTCAGTGACCAGGTTGTTAGTGCTGAGACATTAGGAAGCTTTAAAAAGATTAGACAAATTTATGGATGGGGATGATAGGAGGGGAAAGGTAGGTGTGTTTCATACAGGGGACTTGCCACGTGTAGGCCTGGTGGCTTTTTGCAGTTTCCTTTATGTTCTTATGTTGTCATGTGCCTAAGCAAATATTTTTTAGTGTCGGAATACTAGCAAAGGGTGACCATAGCAGTGTGGGGATTAAAACTGACCTCATCCTTTAATTTTCAAGAACAAATATTAAGAAAAGAAGATAGTTTTTCATCTCGCTTCCCCGAATATAGAAAATATAAGAAAGGATTTAACAATTTGTTCATAAAGGTGACACCATGATCTGTTAAAGGGAAGGGAAGAGAGAGAGAGAGAGAGGAGAGAGAGAGAGAGAGAGAGAGAGAGAGAGAGAGAGAGAGGAGAGAGAGAGAGAGAGAGAGAGAGAGAGAGAGAGAGAGAGAACCTTCCAATGACTTCTATTTTCTCTACCGTTTATTGTTTTTTTTATTCCTCTTCAGACAAGCATCTTTTTTCCTTTTTCTCATGATTTTTGTTGTTTCCTCGTTTATTTCCATCTTCTAAAACCTCATGTATATATTTTTTAAGTGAATTTTTTTTTTTTTTTTTTTTTGGCTAGCTTTTGTTATTTTTTCTGATTATTGATTCTTGTTTTTTCACGATTTATTTTTTGTTTCCTGTCTGTTTCCATCCTTCTCGTGTTGAAGAGAGATGGATATTTATTCTCTCTCTCTTACTCCTTCTTCTTCTTCCTTTGTTTATTTTCGTTTTCCTTCTATTTCCATGTTTTAAAAAATTATGATGTGAATATAGTTTTATTTATTTATTTATTTGCTTTTTTTTTTCTCTCCTCCTCTTCCTCCTCCCCATTCTTCCTTCTTCCTTTGTTTATTCTTGTTTACCTCCGTTTCCACATTCTCAAAAATAAAAAGTGATTATCATTTTATTTTTTCATAGCACTGATGGACTTATGGCAAACATATATTTATTTATTTATTTTCTTTTTAACGGTTTCTTTGTTCATTTCTTTCCTTTGTGTACTATTTTTTTTTCTTTTTCTGATTTCCATTCTACAGAAAAATAAATAAAATAAAATAAATAAAATCTTTGAAACATTTATTTTTTTTTCTTTTTAACGGTTTCTTTGTTCATTTCTTTCCTTTGTGTATTGTTTTTTTTTCTTTTTCTGATTTTCATTCTACAGAAAAATAAATAAAATAAAATAAATAAAATCTTTGAAAAGGGAGGAAAACTTCTGCTAATATCTTTTTCTTTCTTTTTCCTTCTTTTCCGTTTATTTTCATTAAAAAAAACTAAGAAATGTTTTCAGAAGATCGAGACTTCTTATAATTTTTTTTTCTTTTTACTTTTTTTATTGTACAGTGTAATCTTATTTTCTATATCTTTTCTTCTGCAATTTAATCTTTTTTTCTTTTTTTTATTCCATAGTTTAATCTTGTTTTGTTCCTTTTTCATACTACAGTTTAATCTTTTTTAATTTAATTTAATTTTTATTTTTTTTTATTCTATAGTTTATTTATTTTTTTAAGTCTTTTTATTTCACAGTTTAATCTCTTTTTTTTTTTCTACAGTTTAATCTCGTTTTCTTCCTTTTCATTCTACAGTTAAATTTACTTTTCTTCCTTTTCATTCTACAATTAAATCTCGTTTCTTCCTTTTATTCTAGTTAAATCTCGTTTTCTTCCTTTTTATTCTAGTTAAATCTCGTTTTCTTCCTTTTTATTCCACAATTAAATCTTGTTTTTTTCCTTTTTATTGTAATTAAATCTCGTTTTCTTCCTTATCATTCTACAGTTAAATCTCGTTTTCTATGACTTTATATTCTAGTTTAATCTTGTTTTCTACGTATCAGAGACCTTAATGCAACCTGCCCACGCTCTCGCTGCAAAGTTTATCTATTATTTTTATATAGTCTGCTCATATTTTAAGCATTCATTTTATCTTATATTTATCCACGTATTTAATTTTTGTTTGCTTTGTATTTTCCATCCACTTCTATCTTGAAAAATCTTCCTGTAACGTTTACCAGTAGCACACACACACACACACACACACACACACACACACACACACACACTGAATGAAGATGATGCATAATAATAATAAAAATAATAAAAATAATAATAATAATAATAATAATAATAATAATAATAATAATAATAATAATATCCATGCACATTTTTATATATCAAATTGGAAAACAAGAAAAATCAGGCGAATTTAATGAAATAATCTATACATTTTAAACGGAAAAGAATGAAAAGGTGAGAGAAAAAATGAGTTGATATTTCTAGACACAAACCGGAAATGACTTACAAATCGGAAATGACCTGCAGACTGGCCACTCCTCCTCCTCCTCCTCCTCCTCCTCCTCCTCCTCCTCCTCCTCCTCCTCCTACGCTAATGATACAAATCCATATTTTTATTTCATTCTCTTATCAATATTCTCCTTTCTTCATTCACCTATTGTTCCTCCTCCTTTTCTTCCTCCTCCTCCCCCTCCTCCTCCTCCTCCTCCTCCTCCTCCTCCTGAAGCTCTTCATTCTTCATTACCCTGTCCACTCTTCCTACTATATCTCATCCTCCCTCCTTCTCCTCCTCCTCCTCCTCCTCCTCCTCCTCCCTCTCCTTCCTCCCCGACCCTGCGACTGGCGGGGAGGCCTCACGCAAGGCAGGGGCGCGGCGGGGGCGGCTCTTCCCTCCTCTGTGTCGCCGTCAGGAGAGAGATGGGGCGCCCTAACTTTGGGATTATATATGACTCAACCCTTCCACTCCAACCGTGACTGCTCTCTCTCTCTCTCTCCCTCTCTCTCCTCTCTCTCTCTCTCTTTCTGGTTTTTACGGTTGGCATTCACACGTTTCGATAATTAATTTAGGGTTCGATGTCAAGGTGTTTCGAAACTTTGCACGATTCGAATCTGCATCAAATGAAACGAAACGGATCCGATGCTACTGCTAGACAAAACACACGTACAAACATACATACATATATACTCGTTCGTTAGTTCGTTTGTACATGAATGCATACATACATACATCCCGACACGGTTCAGAGTGAGTTACTAATTCAGCACTTATTGGACGCGCGCGCGGACACACACACACACACACACACACACACACACACACACACACACACACACACACACACACACAAGAACAAGTTTGCAGATGTTGTTTGTCCTTGTTGTTGTTGGTATTACTTCGGTGGTGGTGGTGGTGGTGCTGATGTTGTTGTTATTGTTGTTGTTGTTGTTATTGTTGTTGTTCTCAAATTTCTCTCCATTTTTCTTGCTTTTTTCCTCTTTCCACTCCTATTTTTTTTTCCTTCTTATTCTTTTTCTTGTTCTTCCTCTCTCTTTCTTCTTCCTTTCTTCCCTTCTTTCACTTACTGTCCTCCCATTTCCTCCCATTTACTTCATTCTCTTGTCTCCCCTTCTATCATATCCCCCTTCCCCGCCATGTCCCCTCTCTCTTTCTACCTCCCATCCCTCTCCTCCCATTTTAACTCCTCTCCCTTCCCCCTTCCCCCTTCCCCATTCCTACCTTTTACCCCTCTCTCATTTTCCCATTCCTTTCAATCCTCACCTCCTTCCCTATACCTTTTCTTTCATCTCTCACCCATTCCCCTATTTATCTACTTTCTCATTTCCATTTCTCTACCATTCTATTCCCTTCTCTTCTCTCCCATTTATCCTTTCCATCCTCCACTCAGTTATCTACATCCTCTCTTTCTCTCTCTTTCCTCCCTCCTCCCCCTCCCTACCATTCGTCCTCTCTCCTCTCCTCTCCTCCATACCTCCCTCTTATGTTCCCTTCTCTCCATTACCCCCCCCCCCAAACTCCAGCGTCCTCCCTACCCCTCCCACCCCTTCCTCCCTCCCTCCATCAACCGGAGTGGACGGACTCAGTTAAGTGTAGTTTATTCCGGCGCCAAAGTTACGATAGATCACCACAACTCCGGCCGCTACTGCAGACTTATGAACCATTTACATCGTCCGGATCCGTACCCGCACCCGGACCCGACCCGGACAGACCATAACGGCGCCTGCTGTGTGTGTGTGTGTGTGTGTGTGTGTGTGTGTGTGTGTGTGTGTTACTGCTAGGGGTGTTTCTCTCTCTTTCTCTCTTTCCCTCCTCTTCTGTGTCATCTTATATCTCTTCGTCCTCTTCCTCCTCTTTGTCTTCCTCTTATTCTTCTTCTTCCTCTTCCTCCTCCTCCTCCTCCTTCTTTTACTATTTGTCTGTGTATGTGTTCGTTTGTGTGTTCCTCTCTTTCCTTTCTTCTCTTCTCTTCTGCGTCACTCTATATCTCTTCCTCCTCTTTCTCTTCCTCTTCCCCGTTTTCTTCCTCTTCCTCCTCCTCCTCCTCCTCTTCTTAGTGTGTGTGTGTGTGTGTGTGTGTGTGTGTGTGTGTTCGTACGTACTGATTTAATTAGCAGAGTTTCTCTCTTTCATTTCTTTTTCTCTATCTTCCCTTTATCCTTCCTCTCTCTTTTTTCTTCCTCTCTCCTCCTCCTCCTCCTCCTTCTACTCTATCACTATCTCACAACCAGGCGCCACTCAGCAGGAGAAGCACACCTCTATACCCTAACCTAAAAACAACTTTACCCAAACAACAACAACAACAACAACAAGTATTCACAAACACCCTCCCAGACAAATCTTCGAACCAAGACACACTGAAGCACAGGTACACACGTTAACCACGGAGCCAGCGAGGGGGTACTACAAATTTCATCCGTGTTGGCAACGATTTAGTCTGTAATCTCGCTGGGGAGTCGCGCAGTAAAACAAGAAGGGCGTGGACAGATTAGTCTATTGCTTGGCTCTCTCGCTCCAGAAGGAAATAAATAGGGAGTAAATAGAAATAAATACGAAGCATAAGTGAAATAAAAGCATATGATTTTCTTTTTTTTCTCCTTCTGGTTCTTTTTTGTTTTACTTAAGGAATAGGAAAAATAAATGCAAGTTGTGAAAGAATTTAATGTGTGATTTTTTTTTTATTTATTTTCATTATTTTTTTTTTTATTTGAATCGTATTTTTTTACACTAAGGAATACGAAAAAAAAAATATACGAACCATAGGAAAAATATAGGTAGTGGAATTTATTCTTATTTTTTTTTCTGTTATTATTCTGGTTCATTATTAAAATTTGAACTGTATCTGATTTTGTCGTTTTACACAAAGGGAATACGAAATGAAAACAAGCCATAGGAGAATTAAATGAATAGAATGTTTTCTTTTCTATTTTTCAGTTTTATTCATTTTGTTTATTATTCTTTCGATTCTTATTAAATTTCATTTGTATTTTTTTTCGTTGTTTTTTACTCTAAATTTACTCTATATTACTCTGATACTTTTAAATTTGAGCTATCTACATATAATTTCCCTTGCTTTTACACCTAAACAAATATAATAAAATGCTTCATATGTATTAAATGTTTCACTAAATTCTTCTGGTCTTTTACCATTTCAACTGTACCTTATACACTGAACAAAAATAATAAAACATTTCATATATCTCAAATATTCCACTAAATTCTGATCCTTTAAAATCTGAGCTACATATCTTCGTTTTGTTGCTTTCATTTACGCTAAATAAAATATAATAAAACGTTTCGTATCTCAAATCTTTCACTAAATTCTAATCCTTTAAAATGTGAACTATATAATATCTCAATTTTGTTGTTTTCATTTACACTAAACTTTTCAACAAAACATTCCGGATCTCAAATGCTTCACTGAATTCTGATGCTTTAAAATATGAACTTCATCTTAACTTTACTGCTTTTACCTTACTTATATTCTTATCTTATGCTCTTCAGTACTTACCCTTAGTGACGTCACGGCCTCAGCAGCGACACCTGTGGACGGAAGAGGAACCTTAGTAATGCCTTCCCTTACGAGACAAAGGTAAGGTAAGACTGGTTATTGTATTGGCAGGCGACATCTGTACAGGAAGAAATCACTATATTTTAATTTATTTTCTTACGAGAGGAGAGGAAAGGAGAGGGGAGGTCAGGTGAGTAGAAGAGAGGAAAGGAATGGAGAGGAGAGGAGAGGAGAGGAGAGGAGAGGAGAGGAGGAGAGGAGAGAACAGAACAGAACAGAACACAAGAGAGAAGAGAAGAGGAGAGGAGAGAAAAGAGACGAGACGAGATGAGACGACACGGAAAAAAGGAAGAGAAAAGAAAAGAAAAAAGAAAAGGAATGAAAAAGAGAAAAAAGAAAAAAGAAGAAAGAAAAGAAAAAGAAAGGGAAGACAACACAAGACAAGGCCAGGCTACATCAAACGAGACAAGATAAGTTAAGATGGAGTAAGATGAAAAAAAAAAAAAAGGCAATGAAATACAAGATAAAAGAGAAAATATTAATACTGAATAAGACAGACTGAGATTGTAAATGCGACCTCAAGATAAAAGATTAAAAGGTTTCCGGCTGATGAATATTTAAATACAAAATAGGAAAAAAAAAATCTCTTCCAACTCAAAAGGGAAAAAAAAAAAGTGAACATTATAATCCACGAGAGAGAGAGAGAGAGAGAGAGAGAGAGAGAGAGAGAGAGAGAGAGAGAGAGAGAGAGAGAGAGAGAGAGACCACCACCACCACCAAGACAAACAATAAAAAAACACTGAAAACAAACCAAAACAAACCACACAATTCAAACCAAAACACTCGAACTTGGACAAACAAGGCAGTGAACCAGTGAACCAATTTTTCGAAGCAGTGAGTCTTGCTTCAAACCACTTCAGAATTCACAAGAAGAGGGACAGTGAAGTGTAATTGCCTCGTTTGTGTCTTGTCCCAAGGGAGAGAGACGCCAGAGGGGAGGGAAGGATTAAGTGGGTAGAGGGAGGGAGGGAGGGAAGGGAGAGATAGGAGAATGGAGGAGGTAAGGAGAATGAATGGAGGGATGGAGAGAAGAGTAAGACGATAAGAGAAGGGAGAAGGTTAGTTTAGGAGGAGGAGGAGGAGGAGGAGGAGGAGGAGGAGGAGGAAGAAAAGATATGATTCGTAAATATACTGTGAATAAAACGAAAAAAATATATATATATAAGAAAGCAGGAAGAGAAAGAGAGAGAGGAGAAAAGAGAAAAAAAGAAAAAGGAATAAAGAACAAAATACAAAAACTAACTCTGACAAGCTCCAATTACGAGAAGAGAGAGAGAGAGAGAGAGAGAGAGAGAGAGAGAGAGAGAGAGAGAGAGAGAGAGAGAGAGAGAGAGAGAGAGAGAGAGAGAACCGTATAGTAGAAAATCAGAAACAAACAAATATAACAGGAAAGTAAAAAAATGGTGATTGAGTATACGAGAGAGAGAGAGAGAGAGAGAGAGAGAGAGAGAGAGAGAGAGAGAGAGAGAGAGAGAGAGAGAGAGAGAGAGAGATTTATGAATATGTAACACTCTTCTCCCCTTCCTCCTCCTCCTCCTCTTCTTCTTAGCACAGATTAACTGACCGTACCTGAATGTTACCTGTCCTTACTCGTCACCTCACCTGTCCATGTCTACCTGTCTATCCCCGTCCCTCTAATGAACACTATCCATTATCCCCAACTAAAAAAAAATAAGTTATCCCCTCTTTTTCAAAACATCAATTTCTGCTTCAGTTTTTTCACCCGTTAGTGGATGGCGGAGCAAATAAATAAAAAAGCTAAAAAATAAAAAGGGATGCATAAACGCTAGAGTGGGGGGATCAAATAAACAGCATAGAAAAGTTACATTGTCTAGTAATTGAACCAAGATAAATACGTGTCAGTTTTAACGTGAAAACTGCAACATTGTTATAATACGCTTTCCCTCTCTCCCTCTCTCTGTTGCTCTCGCTCTCGCGCGCGCATAGAGGGAGGAGAGAAAGAGAGAGACACAGAGAGAGAGGGGGAGGGTGAAGGGGAAAAAAAAACGGAGCGTGGAAAATATTGTGGATGGCAGGTATAATATTTCGCTTTTCGCTGCTTTGTTGTGTGTTCCGCCGCGTGGGATTGCAATAACATATCGTTCATTCCGCGATGGGTGACTTGGCTAAAAATTGGTTGTGTTAATATAAACTGTACCTGGGGATAAAGATATGAAAGGGAGCGCTTGTAAAGAAAACGGGACTGCAATACCATAGCGTTCATTCCGCGAGGGGTGACTTTACTGTAGTTTGTTGTGTTAATTCAAACAAATATATGTATATGTGAAGAAAATGGATTGTGATAATATAGTTTTTATTATCGTTCATTTTCTGATGGGTAACCTTACTATAATTTAATGTCTTAATGTAAACTACACCTCGAGATAAATAAATGAAGGAAAGGAGGTGAAAAATAAATAAATAAGAATTCAAATCATAGGAAGGGGAAATACAGAGGCAAAGTTGGGTTTACCATTGAGTTTACCAATGAAAGCGATGAAAAAACTGAGAAAGCTGATTAACTCTTGCATGAAGGTGGGGGACAGAATAGAGGTGGGAGAAGGTAGAAAGTC
>NC_087190.1:2067500-2075000 GCF_035594125.1 Scylla paramamosain | reverse complement strand
AGAGAGAGAGAGAGCAAATCTAATCTAAAAATAAGATCACCATGATGTTTCTGCTCGTGATAAGAAGATGAAGCCGCAAAATGATGATGATGAGGGGAAGGAGAAAAAATAATGATGATGATGATGAGGAAGGAAAGGAGAGAGAAAATGTGGCTTAATCACGAGAGAGAGAGAGAGAGAGAGAGAGAGAGAGAGAGAGAGAGAGAGAGAGAGAGAGAGAGAGAGAGAGAGAGAGAGAGAGAGAGAGAGAGAGAGAGAGAGAGAGAATCGCATATCATTAGCAAGAAAACATCTTTCATCTCATCTTCTTCCTCATTCCTCGCAAGAGAGAGAGAGAGAAAAAAAAATAATGGAAGGAAACGAGAAACGAAATACAGACGTGGAGGGAAAAAAGAGAAAAA
This sequence comes from Scylla paramamosain, assembly GCF_035594125.1. Lineage (NCBI taxonomy): Eukaryota > Metazoa > Arthropoda > Malacostraca > Decapoda > Portunidae > Scylla > Scylla paramamosain. The sequence continues at coordinate 2,074,599 of NC_087190.1, read as the reverse complement.
GGAGAAGAAGAAGAAGGAAAGAGAGATATAATGAAGTAAAGAATGAAAAGTATAAAACAATGCAAATTAGTTTCAAAGGCAAATGAAGGAGTTAAAACTAAAATATTCGTGAATAGAAAAATGAATAGGTATTATAATAATTGACTTACTGACTGACTGACTGGCTAAATAAGACAGACTGACTAAGTAACAAGCTGAGAAGATAAATATATAAGAAAATAAGTAAATATATAAGTAACTGACTGACTGACTGACTGACTGACTAATTAAGACAAATTGACTAAGTAACAAAGTGAGAAAGTAAATATATAAGAAAAATAAGTTAATATACAAGTAATTGTCTGACTGACTGACTAAATATATAAGAAAAATAAGTTAATATACAAGTAATTGACTGATTGACTGACTGACTGACTGAATGAATGAATACGTACGTGACTGGCTGACTTATTGATTGACTGATTACCTGACTCACTACCTAATTTATTACCTTATAAACTAATTAACTGAGCATCTAAATTAATGAAAGACTAATGACTAAACCACAAGGCGAACAAACATACAAACTTACTAACTAACCAATTAACACAGCAAATAACTAAATAGAGGAGAAGAAACACGACATTTTTTTTCTTTTCGTATCTTCCTTATCTCTTTTCAATTTAATCTATAACGCTTATCTTTTTCTCTATTTGTTCATGTATTTTTGTATATAGATAGATATTTTTAGTTTCACCTCCAATAATTCCGTTTTCTTTTGGATCTGTGCGCTAGAGAACATTTTTTTCTTTTTTTTCTTTTTTTTTCTTTTCTGATTTATGTTCGTTGTTATGCATTGACCTTTCACCATTTTGCCCATTTCCTCCTATTACTATTCCTCCTCCTATTATTCTTTCTCCTATTATTCCTCCTCCTCTTTCTCTTGTTTTTCCTCTTTTCCCCCTCCTCTTTTAATATTCATTCCGTGTCGTTACTCTATGTTCCTTTTTTATTCAGTTTTCTTTTTTTTTTCGATTTTAATTTTGTTTTTCTTTTTTTCTTTTCGTTTTGTATTTTTTTTTTGTGGGGGATTTATTTTTTTTTGTTCTTTTGTTATTTTCATTCGATTTTCTAGAATTGTGTCATGTTTCGCGTATGAGTGTAAAGCAATAACAATACTTTCAAAACAACGAGGATAGGAAGAAGAACAAGAAGAAGAAGAAGGGCAAGAATACCACCACCATCATCACCACCACCACCACCATTCTTATACACAAAATGCCCAAAAACCCTTCATTATTGCTTCCACTTATCTTAATCCCTCCTTAAATTTTCCTTCTCTGCTATCAATTTCTTCCCTTTGTCTCCCTTCCCTCTTGAATTCCTCCGCCTGCTTCTCCTTCCCTTTGTCCTTCGTGGCTTCAGTGTGTCTTAAATAATTCTGAAATGCCATCAAGCTTTATTTTTTTCAAGTTACGCATCGAAAGAGGGCGTGATTATTGTCTTATCTTTCCCCTCTCTCTCCTTTCCTTTACCGCCTTCTGTTTCTTCCTCTCCTCTTCTACTTTCTCTTATCTTCCCTTTCCTTTCCTTCATTCTGCTCGTTTTAATTTCTGCACCTCTTTGCCTCTCCTCAGTTGGTTAGTTTGTTTGTTTGTTTGGTTATGTTTTTTTTTTTATTGTGTGTGTGTGTGTGTGTGTGTGTGTGTGTGTGTGTGTGTGTGTGTGTGTGTGTGTGTGTGTGTGTGTGTGTGTGTGTGTGTGTGTGTGTGTCTCTCTCTCTCTCTCTCTCTCTCTCTCTCTCTCTCTCTCTCTCTCTCTCTCTCTCTCTCTCTCTCTCTCTCTCATCCTTCGCAGATTTTAGTTACAAATATTTTCTTAATTTTCACAATGTTACATATTAAAACACTAAAACTATCTTGATAATAATTTCCTCCCAGCGCATAAATTTCCGCTGGGTCGTATTACACTTTCACATTTTCCTAAGGCACATAAGAAGCGCAGCATTTTATTTACAGTAGCAGAAGAGTCTAGTAATTAAGCACTAAACATTAAATATATACCTGGAAACATAATACAAAAACATTAACAGGCACTTTTTCAAACAAGTATAAGCAAATTTTTTTAGTACAGACTGCAAATGAACTGTCTCTCTAAGGTAATTCAAAGTAAATATATAGTACTCTTGATGACTAGGCGATTGTTCTTCACTCTTTCTTTACGCTACATCCACCTAATACTATGCATTCCCTTTGTGCATTCCCCCGTCCCTCTGTCCCGCGCACTGACAGGCTATTGACTGATTTTCAAAACAGTATGATTGACGTGAAGAAAGTTATCAAGTTCTGTCGATAGTGGAAGATGAGGAATTACACACTTTATTTTATTTATTTTTCTTATTTAAGGGGGTACTGTATAAGACCTAAAAAAGAAAATGGGGTAAAACAAGAGAAAGGTTATGTTTTGTGTGTCACGTATTTCGAAAAGAGTTTGACTGATATGGGAAAAATTATCAGGTTTTATCAATGGTGAAAGATGTTAAATTATATACTTTTTTTTTATTAATAGAGGTGCACTGGCTGAGAGAGAAAAAAATAAAAAAGAAAGCGAGAGAAAAGTTATGTTTTGTGAGTCGCAGTTTTTCAAAACGCTATGACAGACATGGGAAAAAATAACGAGTTTTGTCAGTGGTGAAAGCTAAACCATTACAGTATCTAGTAAATAAAATAAAAGAAAAAGCCATTACTCTTGAATAAGGAAGAGGGTAGGATACAGAACGGAGTGGATGGGGTGGGGGGAGAGGAGAGGGAAGCAAAGCACCATATTTACATCGTTTTCTCTGCACACCACTTCTGACCATCACTGTACAAGACATATAAAAAAAGGCAAAAAAAAAAGAAAAAAAGAAAATCATGACGTAAACGCTATACAGAAAACGGTGAAGAGAGAGAGAGAGAGACGGAGAGAGAGAGAGAGAGAGAGAGAGAGAGAGAGAGAGAGAGAGAGAGAGAGAGAGAGAGAGAGAGAGAGAGAGAGAGAGAGAGAGAGAGAGAGAGAGGAGAAAAAAACATAATATTTACATCGTTTTCTTTGCCAGGTTAATGTTCACTACTTAGAGGGAAGCATGACTAGTGGCTATTAACTCTAAGATTAGTCCACCCCCTCACCCCTCCCTCTCTCTCTCTCTCTCTCTCTCTCCCTCTCTCTCTCTCCCTCTCCCCCAGGCCAGCTTGTTTATGCTTCAAGATTAACGAGGCGCATTACTCTGTGTTATTCAATGTAGGTAAAGTAACGACGCGGTAAACAGTGTGTGTGTGTGTGTGTGTGTGTGTGTGTGTGTGTGTGTGTGTGTGTGTGTGTGTGTGTGTGTGTGTGTGTGTGTGTGTGTGTGTGTGTGTGTGTGTGTGTGTGTGTGTGTACCTAAAAAAAACATTATATTTTAGTTTTATATAGACAATTATCAGAAACGTCCTTGAGTTTTGTGTTGTTGTCGTTATTGTTTACTGGGATAATCTTGTTGTTCGTCTTCATTTGCAGTGTGTAATTCGCCGTTTTGTCAATAAGTTAATGATAATAAAAGTAATAATGATAAAATGTGTGTGTGTGTGTGTGTGTGTGTGTGTGTGTGTGTGTGTGTGTGTGTGTGTGTGTGTGTGTGTGTGTGTGTGTGTGTGTGTGTGTGTGTGTGTGTGTGTGTGTGTGTGTGTGTGTGTGTGTGTGTGTGTGTGTGTGTGTACTTTGTTTACACAGTATATATATTTCAGGAATAAACTGAATGAAAAAAATATATGAATAAAGACACAGATATAGAGGAAAACCAGAGAGAGAGAGAGAGAGAGAGAGAGAGAGAGAGAGAGAGAGAGAGAGAGAGAGAGAACAAAAATTCCCGGAAGGAATCTTATAAACAGATAAGTATTGTCAGATCTTGCTACTTTACCTCCCCTCTCTCTCTCTCTCTCTCTCTCTCTCTCTCTCTCTCTCTCTCTCTCTCTCTCTCTCTCTCTCTCTCTCTCTCTCTCTCTCTCTCTCTCTCTCTCTCTCTCTCTCAAGCCTCCATCAGAAACAGGACAGAAGACCCCTCACTACCATTCCCCGTCACCCCATCCTCTCTCCCTCCCTCACCCCCCTCTCTCCCTCCATCACCCCCCTCTCTCCCTCCCATCCTGCCGCGACGCCCTTCCGCCCCACTTAGTCTCGGTGAAAGGTACAGGGCGCATCTCTCAACTCGTCACGCCCTCAGGCTGCAGAAGGGAATGGGGGTGAGAAATATGATGAAAAAAAAGGAAAAAAAAAGAGGAAAACAGCCGCAAGGGTTAGTGGGAAATAGATGTACGGTGGTAAGTAAATATATACAGGAAAATGTTATATATGTATGTATGTATGTATGTATGTATGTATGTATGTATGTATGTAGTGGGAAATAATGTGTATTACGGAAAATAGAGATGTGAAGTGAATATTTGGTGGTAGACATACAGAAAAAGACAGACAGAGAGAGAGAGAGAGAGAGAGAGAGAGAGAGAGAGAGAGAGAGAGAGAGAAAGGAAAAAGAAAAGAGTGTCAAATTTACATAGGAAAATATTATGTGTGTACCGTGAAATAATGCGGACGACGGTGGGAAATTACTGACAAAAATGAGGTGAAGGAAAAAAAAGAAAAGTTATCTGCTACTGCAAATATAAAAATGAAAAATGAAAAATAAGCGGTCAAAAGCGAGGATGTAAACTTAGTACGCACTCTCTCTCTCTCTCTCTCTCTCTCTCTCTCTCTCTCTCTCTCTCTCTCTCTCTCTCTGTGTGTGTGTGTGTGTGTGTGTGTGTGTGTGTGTGTTTCCCTCCCTTCCTTCCTCCCCAAACGCATATCATTTCTACGGAGGCGGAGCAAACCAAGGCAAGGAACACGAGCCAAAAAAAAAAAAAAAAAGAAAAAAAAAAAGAAAAAAAAAAAAGAAGAAGAGGATGCCCAGATTGGCGCGTGTTTGCATATGAGGTGAAGGGTTACGCGGCACCCTCACGCCATCACCCTGATTGAATGACGGGCTCCATCTGACGCCGCGCCGCCCTGGCCGTGACGCGGGATGAGGAAAAATATAAGCAGAGAGAGAGAGAGAGAGGGAGAGGGAGAGGGAGACTGAATGAGGGAGGGAGGGAGGGAGGAACAGGGAGGGGGGGATAGAGAAGGGTAGATAGGAGTGAAAGGGACAGAAAAATAAGGTATAGATGAAATGAAATAACGAATGTGGGATGGAAGGAAGGAAGAAGGAAGGAAGGAAGGAAAAAAGGAAGGAAGGAAATGAGAAGGGAATAGAAGGTAGAAAAAGGAAGATACATACTGAGAAATGGGGGATGTGAGAGAGAGAGAGAGAGAGAGAGAGAGAGAGAGAGAGAGAGAGAGAGAGAGAGAGAGAGAGAGAGAGAGAGAGAGTTATCCTTCTCTTCTTTTTTCTCTTCTTTCCTTCCTTCCTAATTAGAATAAAGACATACTATTATTTTTCATTTCCTTCTTTCCTTCCTTCCTAAAAAAAATCATTTTCATTCACACACACAGACAGACAGAGACACAGACAGACAGACAGACAGAGATGCGTCAACCAGTTAAATAAAGTAAAATTGCTTCTCTCTCTCTCTCTCTTTCTCTCTCTCTCTCTCTCTCTCTCTCTCTCTCTCTCTCTCTCTCTCTCTCTCTAGGAAAAAAAAAAAGAAAAGAAAAGAATCGATGGATGGAATGATTGATTAATAATAAGGCGCCGCAACATCGTGGTCATAAGAAGCCGCAGCAAATTCAAAGCAGCAAAAGTGACAGGTTAAGATATTGATATGGAAAAATTATGGTATGGTAAAATTATATCAAAAAGTACTAAGATGTGTGAATAGATAAAAGAAAATGGGATGAACTGGCGGAAACTGAATGCCGTAGAGTGAGAGTTGAATGAAATAGAGAAGGGAAGAGAAAGAAAGGAAGGAAGGATGGGAGGAAGGAAGGAAGGAAGGGAGGAACAAAACTTCAAAACAACAAACAAACAAACAAACAAAGCAACATAATATTAAAACATGAAAAAAGAAAGCAAAAATAGAACATACCAAAACAACAAACAAACAAACAAACAAACACAACATTAAAACACTCTTTAAAAAAAAACACTACGAATGATACAGAAAAAAATAACTACCTCCTTTCATCCCCCCATCCTTCCCCTACCCCCCTATCACTTTACCCCCTCCCCAACTTTTGCTCCCCCCTTCCTTTCCCCCCCAGTGAAGAAAGTGAATGAATGGATGATCCCCCCCAAAGCTCATCAGGGCAGGTAAATATTGACCCATGACCCACGGGAACGGAGCCCCCCCCCCACAAAGGCAAGGAATCTCTCTCTCTCTCTCTCTCTCTCTCTCTCTCTCTCTCTCTCTCTCTCTCTCTCTCTCTCTCTCTCTCTCTCCTGCAGAAGTATCGATCCAACTACTAAAGCAGAATGCGAAGTAATAAAAGAGAATTAGCGAACCGTGTGTGTGTGTGTGTGTGTGTGTGTGTGTGTGTGTGTGTGTGTGTGTGTGTGTGTGTGTTCACCTTTTTTGCCCGTTTTTTTTTTTTTTTACTTTTTTCCGTATTTCTTAGTTTTTATTTTTTTTTATTTTCTCGTTTTTTTTTATTTTTCCCATTTTATTTTGTTTTTCTTTTTTGTTTTTACTTTTTCACTTTCGTTGGTTTGTATACTTTCCTAATTTTCTTTTACTTTTCCACAATTGTTCCTGTTTTATTTTTACTTTTTTTTCCGTTTCTCAACTTTTATAAATATATTTTTTTCTTTTTTTTCATGTTAATTCTTTTAATTTTCAAATTTTTACTATTCTTTTCGATTTTTTACATTTTATCCACAAACTTTCCTATTTTCTTTAGATTTTTCAAACTTATTTCCCAATCTTTCAAGTTTTCACGTTTAGTTTAATTTCCCATATTATCTAGTGAAAGAAAACGGAATGTCACTGTAATCTGAGCATGGGAAAATACATAAACGCTCTCTCTCTCTCTCTCTCTCTCTCTCTCTCTCTCTCTCTCTCTCTCTCTCTCTCTCTCTCTCTCTCTCTCTCTCTCTCTCACCAGATTTACTACCTTTCTTTACTTTCAA
>NC_087190.1:2050000-2062500 GCF_035594125.1 Scylla paramamosain | reverse complement strand
TAGTGATTTGATTTCGTTTTCTTTTCTTTTTGTTTTGTTTCTGGTCTTCCTCTTTTGCTTCTGCTTCTTCCTCTTCCGTAATGTCTCTTTTTTCTTCCTCCTTCTCTTCTTCCTACTCCGTATTTTTTTCCTCCTCCTCCTCCTCCTCTTCTTTCTTCGTTTCTACTTCCTCTTACTTTCTTTTTTTTCCTCCCTCCTCCTCCTCCTCTTCTTTCTCTTCTTATTCGTGTTTGTGTTGATTTCCGTTCTCTTCCTGTTTCCATTCTTTCTCATTTATCTCTTGCTCCTCCTCCTCCTCCTATTCTTCTTTTCTCTTCTTTATCTCTTTCTATTTCTCTTCCTCTACAAGTTCTACTCGGTTTTCTTCCTTCCTCTCTCCTATTCCTCCTCCTCCTCCTCCTCCTCCTCCTCCTCCTCCTCCTAACATGACCCCTCAGCAAGCCTAGGTAATCAACCACCACGACACGCGCACACACACACACACACACACACACACACACACACACACACACGTCACTATTCATTCATCACTCTTCCCATTACTTCCATTCATTCGTAATAAAAACAGCGGGACGTCATAGTAGTAGTAGTAGTAGTAGTAGTAGTAGTAGTAGTAGTAGTAGTGATGGAAGAGGAAGAACAAGAATAACAGGAACAAGAACAGGAACAGTAAAAATGGTGATGATGATAATAATAATAATAATAATAATAATAATAATAATAATAATAATAATAATAATAATAATAATTAAATACCACCACCATCACAACCATCACTGACAACAAATGAAAACAAACAATCAAAAAGACAAAAAAAAAAACAAGACAAATCGACTGACAAACACACACACAGACCCTTCCTCTCTCTCTCTCTCTCTCTCTCTCTCTCTCTCTCTCTCTCTCTCTCTCTCTCTCTCTCTCTCTCTCTCTCTCCTACCGACCCTCCCTGAATCTGTGTGCGTGTATGTATGTATGTGTGTCTGTGTGTGTGTGTGTGTGTGTGTGTGTGTGTGTGTGTGTGAGAGAGGTGGACAGGGCGGCAGTGTTTGCTCAGCCCAGACACACCGCAGCCACAGTAATTAATAGAAACAGAGTGTATTTGTCTTCATATGTTCGACTGAAATTGCAATAGTGCGCGACGACAGCAGAGAGAGAGAGAGAGAGAGAGAGAGAGAGAGAGAGAGAGAGAGAGAGAGAGAGAGAGAGAGAGAGAGAGAAAGCCACCAAGTTGTAAACAAATGAAGCAAGCTCAGTTTATTTTCTCTCTCTCTCTCTCTCTTTCTCTCTCTCTCTCTCTCAATGAAAAATTAATAAAAAGTATGATAAAACAAGGGAGAAAGCGAAAAAAATCTGCCTTTCTTATTTTCATTCAATATTCTACATGTATTGTCTAAATCCTTTTTCTTTACATTTTCATCTTAATCTCAAAAGACGAAACAAAGAAAAATAAACAAAAGAAACAAGTAAAAAAAAAGAAAGAAAATACAGAAAACACCAAAAACATTACATTCATTAAAAATTCTACAAGTACATAACTTTTTCAACTTCCTTTTCCGTTTTTTTTTTTTTTCATACTTAACTTATCCCCATTCGTTTATTCCCATACGTTTATTGCACGTTTCCCACCTTTACTACTCATTTCCCTTCCACTCCATCAATTTCCTCCTCCTCCTCCTCCTCCTCCTCCTCCTCCTCCTCCTCCTCCTCCTTCCACCTCATCTCCACCCACTCAGGTATATCACGGTCTTTCCCAAACAGTTATCCCATCTCTTCTACCTCGTCTCTTTTAAAAACACAGCAGGAAAAAGACTTGCGGTAAAACAAAACACAGGAATATGAGGTAAATGGGTGTCTCTCTCTCTCTCTCTCTCTCTCTCTCTCTCTCTCTCTCTCTCTCTCTCTCTCTCTCTCTCTCTCTCTCTCTCTCTCTACATCATTACAACATTTTCAGTAAACTCCACGTGCCTACCCACAACCCCCTCACCCCACACCCTCCCCACGTCTCTCTCTCTCTCTCCCAGCGGGCGTGGGGTACATTAAGCAAAGCGCCTTTTTCTAAGATTATCTAATGCATGGGAGCGGGCGGGCGGGGGTCTCGTCAGCAAGTGCGTAAGTAATGCTCCACTGAACTCAGCCACGCAGCATTTCAACACTTATATGCACTGGGGGTTGTGAGAGACTAAATGAGGTGTAAATATTTCCTAGTGTTGGAGAGAGAGAGAGAGAGAGAGAGAGAGAGAGAGAGAGAGAGAGAGAGAGAGAGAGAGAATTACGATAAAGATCAACAAACGGATGGAGAAACAGGACAGGAGATACAGGACAGGAGAGAGAGAGAGAGAGAGAGAGAGAGAGAGAGAGAGAGAGAGAGAGAGAGAGAGAGAGAGAGAGAGAGAGAGAGAGAGAGAGAGAGAGAGAGAGAGAGAATAAAGCATACAAACAGAAATAGAAAAAAAGACGAAAAGTAGACAAAAAGACAGACAAACAAATAAACAAACAAACAAACAAACAAACAAACAAACGAAAGAAACCGAAGACAGGCAAAAAGAAAACAAACAAGAGATGGAAAGAACCCCTGAGTGTGTGTGTGTGTCTGTGTGTGTGTGTGTGTGTGTGTGTGCGGGCGCCTCCTGTCCCACGCCTCGCCAGGACACAGCCATCCTCCATTTACGCGCCATGAAGAAAATAAAAAAAAGAAAAAAAGAATAGTTGGGGGAACTGTAACAATATTTCAAGCATAACGGAGGAAAGGAAGGAAAAATGCAGCCAAAATACGTGTGCGCTCAAGGAGGAGGAGGAGGACCAGGAGGAGGAGGAGGAGGAGGAGGAGAAGGGACAGGTAAAAATACGAGCCGTCAACAACTGGATCACACCTGGATGAAAAAGAAAAAAAAGTGAAGAGCAAGAGTGAGAGAGAAAAGGAAAATATGAGAAAATATCAGAGAGAGAGAGAGAGAGAGAGAGAGAGAGAGAGAGAGAGAGAGAGAGAGAGAGAGAGAGAGAGAGAGAGAGAGAGAACCAAAAAATAAGTAACAACAACAACAATAATAAGATAAACAAATCAAACAATATATAAAGGCAGGAACAGGGAAATGGGAAGGACAGACAGGCAAACAGACAGGCAGACAGCAAAAAAAATAAATAAAAATAAGAAAATAGGAGAAGCTACAACAAGACAGGCAGACAGACAGACAGACAGACAGACAGACAGACAGACAGACATAGCAGGTAAGACGACACACAGAAAGAAAGAAACGGGTGTAGGCAGACAAACTTAACCTAACCTAAAACCAAACCTAACCTAACGTAATCAAACCTAACTAATTATAACCTAACCTAACCTTACACTATAACACACACACACACACACACACACACACACACTAAACACTCAAGAAAAAAGTATATGACAACAATCTGACCCTAATTATCACAAACATACAAAGGAACCAAACAACCTAACCTAACCTAAATCTAACTTAACCTAACCTAACTTAACCTAACCTAGCGTAAACTAAATCTAACTTAACCTAACCTTACCTAAAACAAACCTAACCTAACTTAACCCAACCTAACTTTACCTAATCTAAATCTAACCTAACTTAACCTAACCTAACCCAACCTAACCCAACCTAACCAGACCTAACCTAACCAAACCAGACCTAACCTAACCAAACCTAACCTAACCAGACCTAACCTAACCTAACCAGACCTAACCTAACCTAACCAAACCAGACTTAACCTAACCTAACCTAACCCAACCTAACCAAACCTAACCTAACCAGACCTAACCTAACCTAACCTCACCTAACCAGACCTAACCTCACCTAACCTAACCAAACCTAACCTCACCTAACCTAACCCTTTAACACACACTAAACGCTAAAGAAAAAGGGAATATCATAACAATCTGACCCTAATTATCTCCACACTTAATCCCCCGCTAACCACCTGAGCGAAAGTTTGGATAAAATTCAATTAACTTCTAATTACCTGACTCAAGGCGGCGGTGAAAATCGTGATGAGCGAAAAATCTGGCCAGGGATAAGTGGGTAATACAGCGAGAGAGAGAGAGAGAGAGAGAGAGAGAGAGAGAGAGAGAGAGAGAGAGAGAGAGAGAGAGAGAGAGAGAGAGAGAGAGAGAGAGAGAGAGAGAGAGAGAGAGAGAGAGAGAGAGAGAGAGAGAGAGAGAGAGAGAGAGAGAGAGAGAGAGAGACTATACACAGACAGATAGATAGATAGACAGACAAAGACAGACAAAATTATATTACACAAAAACAGACAGATAGACAGACAGACATACAGACACACAGAGATAAACACACAATTACAGTACAGAAAATCTAGATAGACAGACAGACAGACAGACAGACAGAAAAAAAAAAATAAATAAACACACAAAACACCAAAAAATAAAAAAATAAATAAACTGACCATATTTTACTCAACCATCAATAAAAAAAAAATAAATAAACTAACCATATTTTACTCAACCATCAATAAAAAAAAACACGAAAAAAATCTCAAGCATTGAATCAACATGAAAAAAGATAAAAAAATAAAAATAAGCAAAAGATAAAGTAAATATCAATCTAACACCTTTCACCCTCACCTTAGCCCAGACCAGGTGAAATAATTAAGAGTTTAAACACCTGAGACTGAATTCACTACCTACACACCTCTCTCTCTCTCTCTCTCTCTCTCTCTCTCTCTCTCTCTCTCTCTCTCTCTCTCTCTCTCTCTCTCTCTCTCTCTCAGTAACATCAGAAATAGGTGGAGAAGGAAACAGGATATAAAAGGAGGGAAAGATGAATAAGTAATGATTCACTTTTACCCAGGCGAGGCGAGGCGAGGCGACACACACACACACACACACACACACACACTCGCACACAGCGTAGAGGACAGTGTGTGTGTGTGTGTGTGTGTGTGTGCGTGTGTGTGTAATCAAGAAGTCCATTAGGGGCGCGTGTAACAATGATGCATAAGCCATTTCTTGTGAATCTGTAACACTTCCTAATGAGAGAGAGAGAGAGAGAGAGAGAGAGAGAGAGAGAGAGAGAGAGAGAGAGAGAGAGAGAGAGGAGACTTTCCCTGTCCTCTGCTTCACCACAGCAAGGAAGAAAACGGAACCCGGTACTAAATTATCAAAAGAAAACGAAGTACCGAAGAAAACGTGTTAAATTTAAGAGGAGACTTCTCAAGACTGCTACTACTTCCATAAAACTGAATTTAAAAATATACCTCCTCCTCCTCCTCCTCCTCCTCCTCCTCCATCTCTTCCTCTTGTTGGCTTGTTCCCCTCTAAAATGACCAAAAGAGAACTGGAGAGGTTAGATTTTAAATATTTTCTTAACTAAAACAGAGATAGAGAGAGAGAGGTAAGGGAATGGAGATGTTTCAGGCAAGGAGGAGGAGGAGGAGGAGGAGGAGGAGGAGGAGGAGGAGGAGGAGGAGGAGGAGGAGGAAGAGGAGGAGGACTAAGAGTAAGAAAAGTAGAAAGAGGCAGGTGAGGAAGAAAATTATGTATTAGAGGAGGAGGAAGAAGAGGAATTAGAGGAAGAGGAAGAAGAGGAGGAGGAAATAGAAGAGAAGGAGAAGGTAGGAAAAGAATACGAGATAGAGAAAGATGAATAAAAGTATTAGATAGTAAGGAAAGGAAGATAGAAAAGGAAGAAGAGTAGATGGAGGAAGAATACGAAGAATAAGAGGAAGAGGAAGAAGAGTAGGAGGAAGCGTAGAAAAGAAAAAAATAAAGGAAGAAGAAGAGAAAGAGGATACAACATACACACACACAAAAAGAAGGATGATGATAAAGATGAAATCCTTTGGGAGAGAAAGAAGAAGAGGGAGAGAGAGGAAGAGAAGAGGAAGAGTGAGGGAAAGAATAAGGAAGTGAGGTAAGGCAAAGGAGAGAGAGAGAGAAAGAGAGACAAGAAAAAAGAGCAAAAAAAAGGAGGGAACGAAGGAGGAAGAGAGGAATGGAGAGAGAGAGAGAGAGAGAGAGAGAGAGAGAGAGAGAGAGAGAGAGAGAGAGAGAGAGAGAGAGAGAGAGAGAGAGAGAGAGAGAGAGAGAGAGAGAGAGAGAGAGAGAGAGAGAGAGAGAGAGAGAGAGAGAGAGAGAGAGAGAGAGAGAGAGAGAGAGAGAGACCACACCCTTGCGTATATCAATGTAAAAAGGCTGGAAGCAACTGGAAAACACTGAAAACTAAAAGATTATTGACAGACACTGGAAAAAAAACTGAAGACAACTGGGAGACGCTGGAAAGGGAGCTGGAAGACCATAAAAGAGTCTGGAATGGAAAGCCTGGAAATAGATGAGAGAGAGTTGGAAGAGGCTGGAAGAGACTGGAAAAAGATGGAAAGGAAGACGAAAGAGCGCTGGAAATGACTGGAATAAACTGGAAGAAGATGGAAGGGTAATAGAGGAAATAGGACGTGGAAAAGTCTGGAAAAGCAATGGAAAAAGTTGGAAAGAGACAGGAGGGATATGGAAGAGGTGCTGGAAAAGACTGGAAGAATGTTGGGAAAGGCTGGAAAAGAGCTGGACAAGGCTGGGAAAGGAGGAAAAAGAAGAGGGAAGGATATGAAATTGACTGGAATAAGGAAAGAAGACTGGAAGGAACTTGAAGGATGCTGGAAAAGGTTGAAGGAAGATGGAGAGAGTGGAAATCATCTGGAAAGGAGGAGGAGGAGGAGGAAGAGGAGGGAGAGGAGGAGGAGGAGGAAGGTAGGAAGCAAGACACACAAACAGAAACGAGAAAAAAAAAAGATTAGACATTTTTCTCATCATCTCCCTCTCCCCCTCTCCCTCCCTCTCCCTCTCTCTCTGGGTCGGGTCATGCATAACCTCTCCCGGGATCGTCAGCAGCTAAACTTAACCTTTGCCAGTCGTCCCTAGGGCCTCCAGACAACTCGGCCCCCTGCTCCTCGACTGCCTGTGTTTGTAAATCATTTCACACGAGAGCTCTTGTGTCCTTGCTACTGCTGCTGATGCTCCTGCTGGTGGTGGTGGTGGTGGCGGTGGGTGGAGCAGGAGGAGGAAAAGGATTAAGAGAAAGAGAACGAAGAGAAATGGTGGTGATGGTGGTGGTGGTGGTGATGGTAGCTGCAGGAGGAGGAGGAAGAAGAAGAGTAGGTGGTGGGAGGAGGAAGAGTAGGTGGTAGAGGAGGAGGAGAAGGAAGACTGGGTAGTGGAGGAGGAGGAGGAGGAAAACTGCAAAGAAATTGAGAGAGGAAAATTCAAACGAAAGAAAAGTGTAGGACATTGTGATTTTTTTTCCTTTTTCTTTTTAGAATGTTTTGATAGCAGTAAGAAGAGGAGGAGGAGGAGGAGGAGGAGGAGACGGGGTAGTGGTGGTGGTGGAGTAGGAGAAAATTGGTAAAAATCGAGAGAAAAATGAAAAAAAAAATGTATAGCAATCTATTTCTGATTTTGAGTTTTCCTTTACTGTGTGTGTGTGTGTGTGTGTGTGTGTGTGTGTGTGTGTGTGTGTGTGTGTGTGTGTGTGTGTGTGTGTGTGTGTGTGTGTGTGTGTGTGTGTGTGTGTTGCATTTTGTATCATAAATCTGACATCGGTTTCAAGGACTTTCTCTGTGACTTCGTGAGAAAAAAAAAGTGTTGTTAATGGTAAAATTATGACCTTTAACCCTTTCACTGTTATTTTATCTTTCCTTAAAACTAACTACACTCAAACGTATTTTCTTCCACAGTCACCCCCAAACACTGACCTAACCAGAAAACGCAGAATATACTCTTTTTAACCCCGTCGTTTCCTGTAGACGCTCCCAAAGGCTTTATACATTCCCTCTAGTGCTGGAAATAATAGCAAATCACAATGAAAAATATAAAAAAAAAATCTCATCACTATTACTTTCAACAAATTCAAGTGGAAATTTAAGGGACATTTCTAGTGGACGTTATTATTATGGTTTTCGATTTTTTGTGATTATAATGACAGTTTAAGGCGTTGTAATGAAGTTAATGGGTGTTTTAAGCGTTTTCCTTATGGCAGTAATGGTTTAACGAGCTCCAGTTGTAGTTATTGTGGATCCTAGGGTGTTTACATTGTTAGTGATAGTTTAAGCAGGTATTCTACATCAGTGGTAACAAAATACTATGCAGACTCGACTACTAACCTCCGTGGCGTATAAAAAAAACATTCCTTGATAGTTTAACCAGGTATTCTACATCAGTGGTAACAAAATACTATGCAGACTCGACTACTAACCTTCGTGGCGTCTAAAAAACATTCCTTACGAGAGAAAATAGCGCTTCCAGACACGGGCTGCTGTTCACTCCATACAGCAACACTCGCGAGAACGTAAACAAACCAGGCACGTCATATTTTAACACTTCTTTGCAGCTTTGACGCAGAATCCTAACATGACACAGTAGTTGAGTGTTCATGGGCACTTTACCTTGTTTCCTGGAGGCGGGGAGGCCTGAGATGTGCCGCTGGTCGCCACAATGCACTGAAATAACTGCACTGCCGTACACTCCTACCCACTGTTCACTTCCCGCCGTTTTCTTTCCTTCCCGCCGTTTTCCCGTTCCCGCGCTTTCCTCTCGTCAACTCAACAGGACTCTTAAGAAAGCTAAACAGGAGAAATCGAAAGCTAAACAGGAGAAATCAAGGAAAATAAGAAAAAGAACTAATAGAAATGATAGAAAGTAAGGAATACAAGGAAAAGAAACTAGTAAAAAGGATAAGGAGGAAGTTCTTGCGGCCACTCGTCCACACATTGCAGGAATTAACTAGAAAATTCCCCAACACTAATTCAGCGAGAAAATATGAGGGAAAACTATTCTAACCTATTTAATATGTTATTTAGATAGGCTGTGGTGGCTGTTATAGGGAATGTCATCAAAGTGTACGAGGCAGAGGTGATCTTAATCTTGATCTTTTTGCTTAAGTTACGTTACCTCACCAACATATTTTACTCGCTTCTCTTGCTGTTTGTGAAGACTTTATTGGTTTCATCTTGTACACATGCGTTAACAGGAAGTTTATTTACCCGTCTTATTTGCCTGTCCAAAGTAATGAATGGTGTTTTACAGATAAATAATAAGATAAATAATAGATAGTATAGTAAGTGGAAAATCAAACAGTACAATAGAAGCATTGAAAGTAAACATAATTACCAACTTTTGTCGTTAATAGTTTATTTTACCTGTCTATAGTAGAGTAGTAGTGTTTCAGTGATAACAGCAGTAAAAAATAAACACGGCCCAGTAGAGAAAGAAACTAATTTAAACCCACCATTTTGTAGATAATAGGAAGCTTATTCACCTACCCAATAGTAATGAACGGGTTTATTTTACAGAATAATGAGAGGTATGGAGGAAAAATAAAACGCGAAGCAGTCAGGGAACCATACCATTATTTCCACCAACCTACTTTAGTTCAAGTTAAAAATTGAAAGACGAAACCCCACAGCCAATGAGAACGAAATTGAAAAGAGGATAAGAAACTGAAAGCGAATGGAGGATGAGAAAGTTAAGCTTCACAGAGAGAGAGAGAGAGAGAGAGAGAGAGAGAGAGAGAGAGAGAGAGAGAGAGAGAGAGAGAGAGAGAGAGAGAGAGCAGTACGTAGCCGGGTCCTCTTAACTCAACTCAATTCGTGAATCTAGCAGAAAAACAACCTCGGAGTTTCAATGCGAGCAGCGTGGCAGGAATCTTACGAACCCGAGCCAGCTTTCGTTTTGAGAGGAAAAGGTGAGAAAGGGAAAATATGAGGGAAAAACAAACTCCGCAATCTTTCATTCCTTCCTCTTTAGTCGTTACTGATATTTCACTTTTTCCTTTTTTTCCGTTACTTGCGTTGGATGTTAAGTGGAGGAGAGAGAAATGGTGTGTGTGTGTGTGTGTGTAAGCCTCTTAATGTGTAGCGTAGCAAGAGTACAGGGACAACCACATGTAGGAATGATGGCTTCTTGCAGCTTCCCTTATTTTTCTTTACGTTATTATAGGTAACGGAATGGAAGAGAGCCGTGGGATTGTGGCCTCGCTGTACCGGTGTGTGGCTTGCAAGTAGTCTCAGTCCCGCCCAGAACACACACACGAGGGCTGGTGGAGCTCTTAGTGCTGGCAAAACAGGATCAGGAGGTCAAGAAGGTAGCCCAGAACGCACACACAAGGGCTGGTGGAGCTCTTAGTGCTGGCAAAACAGGATCAGGAGGTCAAGGATGTGGAAATGACGATACAGCAACGCCTTTCTACCTTAGTCAATTACATGCCGAGGTATTTTCAGAGAGACAGTGACAGACAGACTTTCAGAGAGACAGACAGACAGAATTACATGCGGGGGTATTTTCAGAGAGACAGACAGACAGAAGTATTGAATGTCCACTTAAAAATATAAACAACAAACAAATAAATGTAGTCTCCTTTATTCTACTCTCTCTCTCTCTCTCTCTCTCTCTCTCTCTCTCTCTCTCTCTCTCGTGTGTGTGTGCGTGTATAGCATTGGTTACTGTGCTTCCTCCTCACCACACACACACAAGGGGAAGTGTTGTCACAGTGTTTCTCTCTCTCTCTCTCTCTCTCTCGTGTGTGTGTGTGTGTATAGCATTGGTTACTGTGCTTCCTCCTCACCACACACACACACACACACACACACAAGGGGAAGTGTTGTCACAGTGTTTCTGGCGTGAGGTTTACGTGAACCCAAAACCAAACTGTTAGTGTGGAGGGCAAGAAGTTTTACGTTGAATCAATACACGCAACTGAACTGCAGGAGGAAGGAGGAAAAGAGGAGGAGGAAGAGGAAGAGGAGGAAATGGATCAGCAGGAGGTGAAAGAGGAGGAAGGAGAAATACTTCGCTATATTACTGCGATAACTGTTTGTAATAGTCGTAAAATTGTAAAGATAGATGATATTACAACAACTAGTATTGCTGTTACTGTCGGAGCTAATGGAATAACACTGACAACAACAGCAACAACAACAATAATAATAGCATAAAGAGGAGGAGTAAGTAACAACAACAAAATTCTACCGCCACCACCACCTTGCTTTTTTTTACCCCTTTTACTCATTTCTTAATAATTTCCTTGTATTCCTCCTTTTTCTTCCTTTCAAATAATTTCCTACAATTGATTTCTCTTCTTTTACCCTGCATGAGTGGCCGTGTTGAGTTCACGAGGGAAGAAAACAAGAAGCAGGGGGAAGGAAAGAAAACGGAACACCGGAGGGGAATAGCGTGCGGGAGTGTGGGGCAGTACTCAGCTATTTTGGTGGATTGCGGTGATCAGCAGCACATTCCAGGCCTCCCCGTCACCAGGAGACAAGGTAAAGTGCTCGTGAACACTCAGCCGCCGTGTCACGATGGGATTCTGCGCCAAAACTGCAAAAAAAAAAAAAAAAAAAAAAAAAGAAGTTAATATGACGAGCCTGACTTGTTTACATTCTGGCGAGCGGTGGTGCAGTAAGGAATGAACCCCAGCCCGTGTCTAGAAGTGCTGTTTTCTCCCTTAAGGAATGTTTTTAGAAGCCACGGAGATTATTAGAAGGGTTTCATGGTGTCTTTGGCAATAATGGTAACGCAGAAATCCATTTAAAGTACCGTTACAAACTACGAAAACCTCAATTACCATTAGAAAACGCGATATTTTTAAGGAGTTACTATGGAAAAACTGCTATTTATATTATATTCCATTCCACTTTCGTATTCTACTACTACTACTACTTGGCAAGCAAATAAACAAGTGAACCCAACTAAATACAAACGAAGGACGACGAAATGAGGAAAAATGAAAGAGGAACGAGCAAGGAGGGAAAATAACAGAACGAGAGAGAGAGAGAGAGAGAGAGAGAGAAGGAAGACAAGGTAAGCAGGAGGAGGGAGAGCAAGCAAGCAGGGCCCCATAAATAGCAGCGTTGTGCGGCAGTTGGCTCATTCATCTCAGAGCGGGTAATTTAGGCGTGTTTTGTGGTGGAAGTTAGCTTAGCCACCCGTCACCTGAGTTATACGGGGAACGTGGTGCCAGATTATAATTTTTTCCCGCAGTTATTAGGTAGCCTCGTGTGTCACAACTAACCTTCCTCTTCTTCCTCTTGTAACTCTCTTCTTGTCTCCTCCTCCTCTCGTCTGGTCTTTCTTGTCTCCTTTCGTCTGGTCTCCTTTCTTCTTTCTCTTCCTTTTGTAACTAAACCTTCATCTTCTCTTATCTCCTTCTCTTGTTTCTATCTTCCCAATTCGTCTTCCCAATTCGTCTTGTATTTTTTTCCTCTTTTTCCTCCTTCCTGTTCTTCCTCTTGGCCTTCCTTGTTCACGTCTTTGTTCCTCATCATCCTCCTCCTCCTCCTCTTGTATTTTTTTCCTCTTCCTCCTCCTTCCTGTTCTTCCTCTTGGCCTTCCTTTGTTCATGTCTTTGTTCCTCATCCTCATCATCCTCCTCCTGTGATTTTGTTGGTACGATACATAATTTGATGGTTTAGGAAAGTTAATCTTGTATCACCTGTCCTCCTCCTCCTCCTCCTCCTCCTCCTCCTCCTCC
>NC_087190.1:2037500-2045000 GCF_035594125.1 Scylla paramamosain | reverse complement strand
CTTCGTCACTTATTGCTCTTACTTAAATTTTTGAGCCACGTCAGGTACTAACTTTAGGAACACGCGCGCGAGCACACACCACACACACACACACACACGACTACGCCATTTTTACACACGAGATTAGGCCATTTTTAGGTACCTTTTAGTTTACCTGGGCACCTTGTCACCCGTTACCCTTACCTGGATGACATACATCTTAAAATAAATAGCTTAAGGGAAAAGTTAGGCCATTTTTAGGTACCTTTTAATTTACCTAGGCACCTTGTCACCCGTTACCCTTACCTGGATGACATACATCTTAAAATAAATAGCTTAAGGGAAAAGTACGAGTATGTGCCTAAAACCCAAAAAAGAAATAGAACAATTTTAGGTACCTTTAGCTTCATCTGCGCATTTGTCACCTGCTGCCATCACCTAGAAAAAGGATCTTAAAAAACAACTTCAGGAACAAATGAGGTACCTAAACCCCTTTAAACACACACAGCCACTACCAGGTACCTTTAAAACTCACCTGGCCTCTTATCACCAATTCTCTCACCCGAATTAATAGTTAACTTAGCAAACAGCAAAAAACACACTTAAAGGGCAACTAAATATACCTAAAAGCCTTAAAAACACCTAAAACCCACTCCCTTAAAAACACCTAAAACCACTCCCAGGTACCTTTTAAACTCACCTGGGCACTTTTCATCAGTTTCCCTCACCTGTCTGTGTTAGAGGGCGAGTTATTCATGATAAAACTAACTAGGGAATAGCCTGGTTTATTTTTCAGGGCCCTGCCAACACTATCTGCTGCGTGAATGTCTCCCTTAGGTTGCCCTTGGGACCTGGAGAGAGAGAGGGAGAGGGAGGGTAGGTGCAGACAGGGAGGGTGGAGAATGGGAGAGGAACGTTAAAGGGAGAGATGGTGTGAAGATGCTACATGAATATTCTGAAGCTTAACCTATAAAAGTAAAATAAAAGAGGGAGGAGAGGGAGAGAGACAGAAAACGAAGAGACAAAACGAAGGAAGAAAAGGAAGGGGATTAAGAAGAGATGAGTATGACAGATCGGAGAGAGAGAGAGAGAGAGAGAGAGAGAGAGAGAGAGAGAGAGAGAGAGAGAGAGAGAGAGAGAGAGAGAGAGAGAGAGAATATAGTCCGCTGTAGTTTATAGACGCGTTGCAAATTGCATCATTAGTGTTTGCTACCCTCCCTCCCTCCTTTCTCCGCCTCCTTTCCCTCTACCTCCCTCTCTCCCTCCCTCCCTTCCTTCCTTCCTTCCTTTCCTTCCTTCCGAGCTAACCAATACCATTAACTTAAACAGTAGCAACAAGGGTAGCAACAGCAGGGGGCGCCGCAGTAGATGGCTTGGGTTTACCTCACTAATTCACCTCACTAATTCATGCCAGGTGTTCTTGGGTCAGGTTGAGTTAGGTTGGGTCAGGTTGAGTTAAATTAGGTTGGGTCAGGTTGAGTTAAATTAGGAAAGATATTATTGACATCATTCCTGACTTAACAATTGATTAACCGACTAATTTTGCCTCCCAATTTAAAACGTAAAAAAAAACACCATTTTTTAATCCGTATGAACAACGCTTTACACCAATGGCAGTCAAAAAAACGAGGAATACAGGTAAAGTCTATACCTAATATTCTCAGCAGTACTATTTTTCCCTGCCTTACTATTGAACATCAGGCAAAGTACAGCCCTAATACCCTAATACCCTGATACGCACAGGTGTTCCAGGGTAGAGGCTTAAAAGAGACTTAAAAGAGAATAACATTTCATTCTACACAACATATCAGCTTTTTTTTTTTAATTTCCACGTTTACTAAAATGTACGTAATTTTCAAGCGTCTACCTTATAATCAAGTAGCGCAGGTGTCCGTAAGTCCCCGGGTGTTTTATTTTAAATGATGGTGTTTGTAGTAGTCAAGTTCTTGGTGTCTATTCCTTTTTTCGCCTCCTTCCGTTACACAAGGACACTGATTAATTTATTCGCCTCCTTCCGTTACACAAGGACACAAAGGGAAACTTTATTCCTTTTTTTGCCTCCTTCCGTTACACAAGGACACATTGATTCCTTTATTCGCCTCCTTCCGGTACGCCTCCTTCCGTTACACAAGGACACACTGATTCCTTTATTCGCCTCCTTCCGTTACACAAGGACACATTGATTCCTTTATTCGCCTCCTTCCGTTACACAAGGACACAAAGGGAAACTTATAAAGATTAGAGGATAAGCGTGTTGAAACCTCCCTCTTGAGAGTGTTAAAGTCTCAGGGGAGAGGAAATACAGAACCAGGCAGCGAGTTCGTTTACCAGAGAAAGGGATGAATAGTCGAGATTTGGTTAGTACAGTACTCTTTCTTGCATTAAAAAAAGCCTTTTATAGAAGGACTGCCATGTGTAAATTAAGTTGGTTTTTTTATTTTTCCTTTTTAGTTCTTAAATATTGGCTAAAAATGTCGGGAAATTACAAGGTGTTTAAAAAAGATAAGCAAAAAGAGCCTTTTATAGAAGGCCTGCCATGTGTAAATTAAGTTGGGTTTTTTATTTTTCCTTAGTTCTTAAATAATATTGGCTAAAAATAGTTGGGAAATTACAAGGTTTAAAAAAAGACGAGTACGAATTTAAGTTCCTGCATGTCTAATGGTTTTTCTAATGGTTTTCCCGTTGTTAGCAGTCTTTCCGTTCAGCGTTGTTAGCCGTCAGCCGTCTTTCCGTTCAGTTCTTCAGTAATATTGACGAAAAGTTAAAAGAAATTACAGGGTGCTTCGAAAAGTTTCCCCTTATGCCCAGTTCTTCAGTAATATTAACTAAAAGAAAGGAAACTACAGGGAGTCTTAAAAAGTCCTCCTATCTTCATCTCTTCAGTAACACTGGCTAAAAGTGCGCAAATATTAGGGTACTTCAAAAAGTTTCCCGTGTCTTCACCTTCAGTAACAGTGGGCGAAGATGAAAAATGACAGGGTATGCCAAAAACTTTCTCCTTATGTACATCTCTTCAGTACATCTCTTCAGTAACATACTAAAAGTGAGAAAAAAACTTATGTACATCTCTTCAGTACATCTCTTCAGTAACATACTAAAAGTGATAAACTTATGTACATCTCTCCAGTATATCTCTTCAGTAACATACTAAAAGTGAAAAAAAGAAGAAAAATAGTGTTCAAAAGAAAAATTAGTGTTCAAAAGAAGATACATCGAAATTGAAATAGGTAAATCTGTGACTACCAAACGGCGATGAATAAAACTGATCATTCGCAAAGTCGGGGAAGCAAAGTCTCAAGTGAAAAAAAAAAAAAAGCGTTCCAAGAAAAAAATGAAAAAAAAAACTAAAACTGACCAAGCGACGATAAATAAAACTGATCACTTGCAAAGGCGGTGAAAGAAAGACTCAGTTGGCAAGTTTTTGTATTTGTTCTATTCGGGGCTAAACACTACAAACACTATTATATTCGTCACCCAAGGGAGTTCAGCACTATTATATTAATCACTCAAGGGAGGCGTACTAGTGCAAATCCGCTTCTTCTGGGCAACTTAAAACGGATAACTGGAAGCTGAAAGGAAGGCGTATTAATGCAAGACAGCGTACTCTTGGCAACTTAAACATATATCTAGGAGCTGAAGGGAAGCGTATTAATTTAACACTGCTTTTATGGGTAACAGGGAGCTGAAGGCGTATTAATGCAAGACTGCTTTTTATGGTCAACTTCCAACACTGATAACTGGGATATATATAAAATCAGCGTTATGTAAATACGGAAATGCAGAGCTGTAGGGATAAAAAATAAATTTGAAACCAGACTCGTCTTTTTTAAAACTAAATTGATACGTTTGATGCGTTACTTATGATGACCATGATGTAACGTGTACCAGATAAGCAATAAAGGGAAACAAATGTATATTCAAAATACAACACAAATATAAGTAACTCAGGCGTGTATGTAATGAAGACTGTGATTGTACGTGTGTTTGTTCGTAACGTATTCTTATAACTCACCATGACGTTACCGAAGCCAGGCAGCAGGAGAGAAGATGGTTCCAACTGTGAGGAGTGAGCGGGACTGATGAGGCGTGGAGGTGAAAGTCAGTCTTTAGCTTGGTTAGGTCGATCGAGATGTGAGTCGAGACGTGTTTCTAAAGCTTCGTCTTCTCTCTGCCCAGTTAACCAGTTTTTATTCCTTTCATTGTTTTCCTTTTCCTTCTCTCTCTCTCTCTCTCTCTCTCTCTCTCTCTCTCTCTCTCTCTCTGGTGGTGTTTAGTGCCATGTGAATTAGAGGCGTGTGTTCGTGTGTTGGTATCGTGACTGGCACTTTCCATTAGCAAAACAAAAGATGTCAGACACACACACACACACACACACACACACACACACAGTTAGCTAGTTAGTTTATTGATAAAGGAGGACGAAAGTGATACATCAGCAAATTAAGTAAGACTAAAATGATATACATGATAATATAAGGTCGGTAATAACATGATACATAGAAAAAAAAAGATACGTAATACAAAGCAGCAATAAGATACAGATTAGTGCACAGTATCCTCTATAAAAAAATAAATAAATAAGTGAAAAAAAAATGTAGGAGAGAGACCAAATGTAAAAAGATATTAACGACTTCATGAACACACACACACACACACACACACACACATTTTCTACGCACTTTTCAACAATCCCTAATTAATTTCATCGGAATGTAAACACCATGAAATTATGTAAACTAAAAGGAACTTGTGCAAACAGAGAGAGAGAGAGAGAGAGAGAGAGAGAGAGAGAGAGGGGGGTTCATCTGCTCGTCATTTCAGGGCTGCCAACATTTCCGTAACTATTCAAACCACCACTGAAGGGAAAGAGATAATTAAAGGATAGTTATTTAGATAGATAGATAGATAGATAGATAGATAGATAGAGAGGCAGGTAGGTAGATAGATTAATAGATAGATAAATAGATAGATCAATATGTATATCGTAGGTAGATAGACATAGATAAAACATAGATAATTAGACAGATTGATAAACAGACATAAGTAGACAGTTAAATAAATAAATACAGATGATTAGATAGATAAATAAACAGACAGACAGGTAGATAGATAAACAAAGAAATAGATAAATTGATAGGTAGATAGAACAGATAACCAGACACGTAAATGACCGGACAAATAGATAGATAGACAGATAGACAGGTAGAAAATAGACAGGTAAACGAGTGCACACCTAGATAGACACGGATGGGAGATAATTAGCTGGCAATTAATCAGCAGGTAAATGATTCAGTGAAGGGGAGGAGAAGTAAGAGAGGGAAACAAGAACTTATTGCATTATTTTCATTGAGAATTCCGCCATGGTGAGAGAGAGAGAGAGAGAGAGAGAGAGAGAGAGAGAGAGAGAGAGAGAGAGAGAGAGAGAGAGAGAGAGAGAGAGAGAGAGAGAGAGAGAGTTACTAGTTAAGGCTTTATATTTTACTTAGTTCTCTCTCTCTCTCTCTCTCTCTCTCTCTCTCTCTCTCTCTCTCTCTCTCTCTCTCTCTCTCTCTCTCTCTCTCTCTCCAAAAATTATTGCAAGACAGAAGTTAACATAGAAATAAAAGAAAAGAAAAAGCAAGAAAAATATTGATAGGCGTAAGTTAACATAGAAAAGAAAACGGAAACACATACATTAACACAGAAATAAAAGGAAAAAAAGAAAAAAAGATAGAAAATAATCATATATATATATACGTAAGTCACCCCTTTTATTTTGTATCATAGAAAACGCGTCTCCTTTCAATCACATAATGTCAACACGGCCCTCTGGCGATTAATGCAGTGAATCAATTCCCAATGCTTGCCTTGTTTTGCGTCTAGTCTCGTGATTATGTTATTAAGGAAAGGTCAGGTTAGGTCACTCAGGTAAGACTAATTAATGCGTTACCTGACTGACTTGATGAATGACAGGTGAGTTAAAGGATTGGAAAAGATAGTGAATGATTGGCTTAGTGAATGAATGGTTAAGTAGGTGAATGATAATGATGAATAGAAGTTATTGAATCGTTTGAAAATGTGAAGGGTGATAATAGTGATGAATGGTTGGATAACAGTAATGAATGAAAGGTGTGTAGTGAAATATGGGAAAATAGATGGATAATTATGATGAATGAAGGTGAAATGTTGATGATAATAATGACGTGAGTAAAGTAATGGTGATTATTTGTGATAGGTGATCGAATGGTTGAGGGGGAAAAAAATAGAAAAATAGATGTGTAGTTTTAATAATGAATGGGAAATAGATGAATAACTAAAATAATGAACGGTGTAAGACAAAAAAAGAATAATGTTAATAATGAATAACTAAAAAAAAAAGAAAAGAAAAAAGTAAACAACAAAAAACAAATAAAAGAATAAATAAACGAAAAAAAGAGAGAAAAGAAAAACACAAGAAAATTTAAAAGAATAAACAAAGGAAAAAAATAAAAAAAGAACTAATAAAGAAAATAAATAAACCTCCCAAACAAGACAATTAGGTAGTTAAAGAGAGTTAACGAGGTACTAATGGTTGAAAGTAAGCGACATCCTTCCCCTTGTGTTTAAAATTTCAGATGAGGAAAAAAAGAAGAAAAAAGAAAAAGAGAACAAAAGAATATTTAAGAAGAACAAGCACAGATAGCCTGGAGGAGGAGGAGGGGGAGGAGGAGGAGGAGGAGGAGGAGGAGGAGGAGGAGGAGGGAATGCTCTTTAGGAGGTTCGAGTAAAAGGAAGAGGAAAGGAAGGAAGGAGAGAAGCTGAAAGAAGACTGAATATTGGGTGAAGGAAGAATGGAAGAGGAAGAAGGAGAAAAAAGAGGGGAAGGGAGAAGAGGAAGGAGGAGAAAGAAGGGTGAAGGAAAGGAAGTTTACAGGAAGAGAGAAAGAAAAGGAAGGAGGAAGAGAGAGAGAGAGAGAGAGAGAGAGAGAGAGAGAGAGAGAGAGAGAGAGAGAGAGAGAGAGAGAGAGAGAGGAGGAAGGAGTAAGAGAGAAGACAGAGAAAGAGAATGAGAGAAAGGGAAGAAGAGGAGGAAAATAAGAAGAGAGAGACAGGAAGGAGGAAGAGGGGTGAAGCTGGAAAAGAGACAGAGAGAGACAGACAGAGGGGGTATATCTGTGTATGTGTGTGTGTGTGTATGTGTGTGTGTGTGTGTGTGTGTGTGACAGGGAAGGAGAGAGAGAGAGGAAGGGGGGCTAAGGATGCTGGTTCAAATAGAAAGATTAAATTAACCTGCACAAGCTTTAAATAGACACAGCAGAGCTAACACGGACTTGCTTTGTGAGTGGCGATGGCTGCAGAGTAGATAGCGAGGCAGGGATAAAGAAGAGAGCGAGGTAATGAGAGGAGGAGCAAGAGGAGGAAGGAGTGAGGTGGCGGGGCACAGGTGGGGTATACAGGGATGAGCGACAGGTGAAAATGAACGCAGGTGAAGTGAAGGTGTGACTGCGAAGGGGGGTATATGTTTAACTAGTCAGTCGATGCGGGTTTTATTTATTTTGTTTG
>NC_087190.1:2025000-2030000 GCF_035594125.1 Scylla paramamosain | reverse complement strand
TAGGTTATGTTGTGTTTGGTTCATTTACTGTTAGGTTAAGTTAGGTTAAATTAGTTTAGGTTAGATTATGTTGGGCTAGGTTAAGTTAGGTTAGGTTACGTTGTGTTTGGTTCAGTTACTGTTAGGTTAGGCAAAGTTAGGCGAGGCGAGGCAAAGGTAAAGAAGTGTTGAATGAAAAGATTAGTGAAGTGACTCCCTCTCCTTGTGGTGGTGACGCAACGTGTGTGTGTGTGTGTGTGTGTGTGTGTGTGTGTGTGTGTGTGTTAACGAGGTGTGGGATTAATGTGCTTCTGTTTATAACTCAACGCAGCAACCTATCTTGTTTGTTTGTATGTTTGTCTAAGCGTCTGTCTGTTTATCTAAGTGTCTGTCTGTTTATCTATGTCTGTTTATCTGTTTATTTTTTTACCTGTCTGTTTGTCTGTCTGTCTTTATCTGTCTCTTTGTCTGTCTGTATGTATGTATGTATGTATGTATGTATGTATGTATGTATGTATGTATGTATGTAAAGTTATCTATCTATCTATCTATTTCATGTGTCTGTTTGTCTGTCTTCCTGTTTATCTGTCTCTTTGTCTGTCTGTCTGTCTGTCTGTCTGTCTGTCTGTCTGTCTGTCTGTATGTATGTATGTATGTATGTGTGTGTGTATGTATTTCTGCGTATCTGTTTCTTTATTGTTTCTCTGTTTATTTGTTTTTCTGTTTCTCTATTTATTTGTCTGTATTATCTGTCTGTCTGTCTGTCTGTCTGTCTGTCTGTCTGTCTGTCTGTCTGTCTATTTTTTATATGTTGTTTAGTCACTAATTTTGTTTCAGTGTTTTCTAATGTGATTTCAAATATCTACGTTGCTTTATTTACTTATTTATTTACTTATTAGATTATTTATTTATTGTTATTTATTTATTCGTTTATTTATTCATTCCTTTTTACTAATTTGTGGTTGAAAACTAATTAAATTTTATTCGTTTACTTGTTTCATTATCAGTGTGTGTGAGAGAGAGAGAGAGAGAGAGAGAGAGAGAGAGAGAGAGAGAGAGAGAGAGAGAGAGAGAGAGAGAGAGAGAGAGAGAGAGAGAACAAACATAAACGGAACAAGATAACCAAACAGAAATATATTTGGCTGTGCTCAACTAAAGTATGTATGTATGTATGTATGTATGTATGTATGTATGTATGTATGTATGTATGTACCTCCATTAATTCCACAACACAGGTGATAAATCAGATACATGTGGCTTAATTGAAAGGTTCTTTTAACTGTGTGGGTTCTTAAAGATTGATAGAGAGAGAGAGAGAGAGAGAGAGAGAGAGAGAGAGAGAGAGAGAGAGAGAGAGAGAGAGAGAGAGAGAGAGAGAGAGAGAGAGAGAGAGAGAGAGAGAGAGAGAGAGAGAGAGAGAGAGAGAGAGAGAGAGAGAGAGAGAGAGAGAGAGAGAGAGAGAGAGAGAGAGAGAGAGAGAGAGAGAGAATTATAAAACTCCCCTTAAATTGAAATGAAAAGAAAGTAAGCGAATGATTGAATGTTTGTCCAAAATAAATGAATTAAAAATGAATGAACGAGTGAATGAAAGGAGATGAAGAGGCTGAAATAAATAACCCAACATTTATTTGATGCTTACGTTTTAATATTTTAGTAGTTCAATTTATCTTGCAGCTTAAATTATTGGTATTTTTATCTATTAATTTCTTGTCCTTCTCTTTTTCCTCCTCTACTTTTTTTCCTTCTATTTCTACTACTACTACTACTACTACTACTACTACTACTACTACTACTACTACTACTACTACTGTTACTCCAAATACCTCAGACGTATTGCTTCTAATATATCACAGCCCACACCACACCAGCCAACATACACACACACACACACACACACACACACACACACACACACACACACACACACACACACACACACACACACACACACACACACACACATACCTAGACACTCTTACACCTTTGCTACACCCCCGACATGAACCCACCGCGCCACACCCATTACTCCTGACATTCTACACCCAGTACCCTCACTCTCCCTTTCTCTCCCACGTTCCTTTCGCCTCGTTCTTCTACCGGGCCCATTAACATTAACCCATAACACACGGACAGACAGACAGACAGACAGACAGAAAGAAAGAAAGAAAGAAACACTCACATACACATAAACACACACTGTCATTCTCTCTCTCTCTCTCTCTCAGAAAGAAAGAAACACTCACATACACATAAACACACACTGTCATTCTCTCTCTCTCTCTCTCTCTCTCTCTCTCTCTCTCTCTCTCTCTCTCTCTCTCTCTCTCTCTCTCTCTGGAATTACTTCGTCTCTCGAAATAAAGGGAAATATGTTGAAAATATTTTCTTTCCAAGAGAGAGAGAGAGAGAGAGAGAGAGAGAGAGAGAGAGAGAGAGAGAGAGAGAGAGAGAGAGAGAGAGAGAGCACCAATATATACATTCCATTTCGCTTCATATACATAAGAATTTTTAATGTAGCGAGCTGATGTATTCTGGTTAAAACATGCTATTAATGAGATACATTTTACATTTTACTTTCAGAGAGCGCCGTGCTTGTTTTGTATTAACGAGAAGTGCATTTTAATTCAGACAAGACCGACTGCCCGGCGTGTTGCTCCTTTCCTTATTTAACCTTACCTAACCTAACCAACCCTAACCAAATTTAAATTAATCTAATCAAACCAAACATTTATACATAACAAACATAACCCTCTCAAACTATCACTGGAATCATGAAAACGCCCTTGAAAACCCCAATAACTTCCAGTACACCCTCTCAAACTATCCCTGGAATCATAAAAACACCCTTGAAAACCCCAGTAACTTCCTCTACACCCCCTCAAACTATCCCTGGAATCATGAAAACACCCTTGAAAACCCCAGTAACTTCCACTACACCCTCTCAAACTATCCCTGGAATCATAAAAACACCATTGAAAATTCCAGTAACTTCCACTACACCCTCTCAAACTATCCCTGGAATCATGAAAACACTCTTGAAAACCCCAGTAACTTCCACTACACCCCCTCAAACTATCCCTGGAATCATGAAAACACCCTTGAAAACCCCAGTAACTTCCACTACACCCCCTCAAACTATCCCTGGAATCATGAAAACATCCTTGAAAACCCCAATAATTTCACACTGGATCCCGTTAAAATTCAAGCTATAATGCCGGAAACACAGAGATTGTAGTCTTTGTGTGCCGAGGAATCACAGGCCCAAAAGAAAGAGGAAAAGAAACTGGACGAGAACACACCTAGCCAGTCTGACGCCACACCTGAAGCTGCACTCTGACATATTGGTACTCCAGCCCTTTTCCTGTTGCTTCTGCTTACCACCACTGCTGCTAATACAACAACTACTACTTCTTTACTTCCCTCACAGGCATTGCTCTCACCAGCACCAGTAACTCCAGTAGGACGCAACACCAGGCCACATCAACCTCGTATTGCGTGTTGTTGAGTTTTTTGTGTCATAATTCTAACTGGAAATCTTGAAAAGTGAGGTGATTTGTTTGTTTTTTTCTTCTTTTTGTGTGTGTCTGTTTGTTTGTTTGTGTGACATGTAAAAACGTTTGAAATTATGTAACATTTTTATTTATTTATTTTTTTGTTGGTTGTGAGAAATGGATAGTGTTTATTAATTAGTTTGTTGAGTGTTCTTGATTGTTATTGTTGTTGTTGTTGTTATTATTATTATTATTATTATTATTATTATTATTATTATTATTATTATTATTATTATTATTATTATTATTATTATCATTACTTCTACTACTACTACTACTACTACTACTACTACTTAGCAATCTTTCTTTATATTTTATCTTCTTTACTCTTTCATTCCTAATTTCTTTATTCCTTATCTCTATTTCATTCATGTTTTCCCTTCCTATCTTTTTGTTCTTCCACTTTCTTTACTGTTTCTTTTTCCTTTTTTTAACAATTTCTTTTCTTCCTGTTTTTCTTTATTAAATTCTTTCACAAACTCTTCTTTTTTTCCTTTCTTTCACTTTTTTTTATTTATTTTCTTCCCTTTTCCCTCCTTCACCTTCCATCCTTTCCTTTTCTCGTTACTCTTTCTTTTCTGTTTATTCTCTTCCTCCACTTCCCTCTTCATCCATTTATCATAAGTTTACCTGTTCCTCTCATCTTTTTTTTTTTCCAGTTAATTTATTGTTGTTTTGTCTCTCCCATTTTTATTACGTTTGTTATTCATTTTCTTTCCTATTCTTTGTCCTTCCTTCGCTCTCTCTCTCTCTCTCTCTCTCTCTCTCTCTCTCTCTCTCTCTCTCTCTTCTTCGTTGTCATTAAATTTTAGCTATTAATTTTGTCTCTCCCCTTATTCCTCCTCTTTTCCTTCGCTTTCATTATTATTTATTAGCCTTTCTGTCTCTTCCTTCTGTCCTTCGCTTCCATTAATATTTGTTACTATTTCTGTTTCCTTCTTCTCCATCTCTTTTATTCCCGTTCATTATTATTTATTACTATTTCTCTCCCTCTAATCTCTCTCTCTCTCTCTCTCTCTCTCTCTCTCTCTCTCTCTCTCTCTCTCTCTCTCTCTCTCTCTCTCCTTTTGCTTTTCCCCGTTTTCATCACATTTACACAAGTTCCCTCTTATTTCCTCTTTCCTTCATTTCCACTACATTGCAAGGAGTGAAGGAGAACTTGGTGAAGAAAATCTGGCCAAGGAGTGAAGAGGCAAAGAAATTAATGAAAGAACGAAGGAGTGAAGGAGTGAAGGAGAGAAGGAGAAAAAGAATGAAGAGGGAGTGACGAAGTGAAGGAGCGAAGGATTGAAAGAATGAAACAATGAAGGAATAAAGAAATAAAGGAGAGAAGTAGCGAAGGAGTGAAAGAACGAAGGAGTCGAGTGAAGGAGCGGAAGATTGGAGGAGTGAAGGAGTGAAGGAGCGTGAAATACAAAGCAAGAACATTCATTATACATTAATATACAACTCAGTCAGGTGCTTGCGAGT
>NC_087190.1:2017500-2020000 GCF_035594125.1 Scylla paramamosain | reverse complement strand
GAGGAGGAGGAAGAGGAGGAGGAGGAGGAGGAGGAGGAGAGAATGAGGAGGCAGGAAGGAAGGCAGGACGGAGGCTTCAATCACGGAGGGTAGAGAGACATGGAGAGATAGATAGTGATTAGGAGAGAGGAGGAGGGGGAGGAGGGGGAGGAGGAGAAGGAGGAGAAGGAGGAGGAGGAGGAGGAGGAGGAGGAGGAGTAGGAGGAGGAGATAGCAATGAACCTCCATCACGAGAAGGTAAAGCGACATGGAGAGATAGAGTGATCAGCCTGGAGGGAAAGAGAGAGAGAGAGAGAGAGAGAGAGAGAGAGAGAGAGAGAGAGAGAGAGAGAGAGAGAGAGAGAGAGAGAGAGAGAGAGAGAGAGAGAGAGAAAAGGAGAAATAAAAAAAAATTTACAATAAGAAAAGAAAAGAAAAATTAAAGAGACAGACACGCATACATACATACATACATACATACATACATACATACAGACAGACAGACAGACAGACAGACAGACAGACAGACACATAACCTACCTGTAAATTCCCAACACAAGAAAATGAACAAGAATGCAAGAAAGAAGAGGAAGAAATCATAAAAAAAAAAAAGAAAATACGAAAAGAAAAGAAAAATTAGAGAGAAAAAGATAAACACACATACACACAGACAGACAGACAGAACCTACCTGCCTGTACGTGTATTTACACCACAACACAATTAACACCTTTCCCTCATCTGCCATCTCACCTGTCTCTCTTCATCTCATCTTTTCTCTTCATCTAATATCTCGTTTCTCTGTGTCTGTCTGTCTCCTCCCTCGAGATGTCAACACTGTCTCTCGGGAAAACCCTGCTGTGACCTCTTGAAAGTTTCCTATCTCGCTGTCCCTTTCCTTTGAATGTTATTGAGTGGGAGAGGAAAACGAGGAAAATAGGAAAAGTAGGGTGTTTCTATTCTTTTCTCGTGTGATTGCGGGTGATAATTTGAAGATCTAGAAATGAGGAGGAAATTACTTCTCTCTCTTTCTCTCTCTTTTACAGACGAAGTGAGAAAAAAGGGGGAAAATAGGAGGAAATGTGTTTTTTTCCCTTCTCTTTAGGATTATAGGTAATATTTGTAATTCCAAGATCTAGGAATGAGCAGGGAATGATCTCTCTCTCTCTCTCTCTCTCTCTCTCTCTCTCTCTCTCTCTCTCTCTCTCTCTCTCTCTCTCTCTCTCTCTCTCTCTCTCTCTCTCTCTCTCTCTCTCTCTCTCTCTCTCTCTCTCTCTCTCTCTCTCCCCCCACCCTTCTCTCTTGCAGTTAGTTAGTTCAACCTCACTAACTTTCTATGTATGCTCACCAACAGTAGTAGCAGTAATAGTAGTAGTAGTAGTAGTAGTAGTAGTAGTAGTAGAGAAATATTTGTAGTCTTGTAGTTTTTGGATAATGTGAAGATTTTGTGGCAGTAGTAGTAGTAGTAGTAGTAGTAGTAGTAGTAGTAGTAGAAGTAATAGTAGTAGTAGCAGCAACAACAGAAGTAGTAACAGTAATAACAATAGTAATAGTCAGAATAGTAATAGTAGCAATATTTTCCTTCTAAAGTTTTGAATAACGAAGATTTTGTGGCTGGGAGCAAGAACAGTAACAGTACCACCACCAGCGCCACCACCAGCACCAGTAGCAGTAGCAGTAGTAGTAGTAGCAGCAGTCGTAACACTCACTTAGGGAAGCTGTTAGGGGAGCGAGATCATAACCTGCACCTGGCTACACTGCACGACGCCGCTCCTTGAAAGAGTTACTGGGGAAACTTGAGACCAAACAGCAGCCTTCTGAAGTGTTGGGGCCAGACGGCTACACGAGAGAGAGAGAGAGAGAGAGAGAGAGAGAGAGAGAGAGAGAGAGAGAGAGAGAGAGAGAGAGAGAGAGAGAAGTAGGAGTTGAGATTGCAAGTTACGTAGCTTTGAAGATAACGATGCTCTCTCTCTCTCTCTCTCTCTCTCTCTCTCTCTCTCTCTCTCTCTCTCTCTCTCTCTCTCTCTCTCTCTCTCTCTCTCTCTCTCTCTCTCTCTCTCTCTACGTGTGTGTGTGTGTGTGTGTGTGTGTGTGTGTGTGTGTGTGTGTAGTATTTGATGCGTCGTGTTGGCTCAGGTGTCCAGGGAGGGCGTAGGTAAACCAGGTACTAATTGCTGCCGGCCACAGGTGTATATATTGCGTCCTTGGCATTCATGCGCAAATAGACTCAACTGTCCTCGCCGTCCCACCTGACCGTGATGACTTAACATTGTCTTAATTTACCTGACCTAACCCAAGCTAACTTAACCTAACCTAACCTGACCTGTCTTAATATTGTCTTAATTTACCTGACCTAACCTAAGCTAACTTAACCTAACCTAACCTGACCTGTCTTAATATTGTCTTAATTTACCT
This sequence comes from Scylla paramamosain, assembly GCF_035594125.1. Classification (NCBI taxonomy): domain Eukaryota; kingdom Metazoa; phylum Arthropoda; class Malacostraca; order Decapoda; family Portunidae; genus Scylla; species Scylla paramamosain. The sequence continues at coordinate 2,017,608 of NC_087190.1, read as the reverse complement.
GACCTAACCTAAGCTAAATCAACCTAACCTAACCTAACCTAACCTAAACTAACCTAACCTGGTCTTACTCACCCAAAATTCCCCTAACCTAAACATACCTGACCAAAC
>NC_087190.1:2010000-2012500 GCF_035594125.1 Scylla paramamosain | reverse complement strand
ATTGATCGACTACACTGTATTCTCTTTCTTTCTTTTCTTTCTCTCTTTCTTCCTTTCTTTACTTACAAGATGGAATTCTTAGAAAAGATAAAAAAACATAATCTTATTTTGCCTTTAGATTCCTGAGATCAATAGTCACTTAGAGAGAGAGAGAGAGAGAGAGAGAGAGAGAGAGAGAGAGAGAGAGAGAGAGAGAGAGAGAGAGAGAGAGAGAGAGAGAGAGAGAGAGAGAGAAATGACAAAGAAAACGGAGAAAGAAAACGGGAGAGTGATAGAGGGAAGGAGAGGAAGCGAAGAGCGGAGAGAACGACGCCCAGAGAGAGAGAGAGAGAGAGAGAGAGAGAGAGAGAGAGAGAGAGAGAGAGAGAGAGAGTCACAAATCTCACGTGGGTAAATGCACGGTCGGCTGGCCTTCCTTATCCATGTATTTGAATAGATTGAAAAGAGGCATTAGAGAGAGAGAGAGAGAGAGAGAGAGAGAGAGAGAGAGAGAGAGAGAGAGAGAGAGAGAGAGAGAGAGAGAGAGAGAGAGAGAGAAAATGTAAAAATAAACGAAAAACTAGAGAGGAAGAATGGGAGACGAGGAGAAAGTAAGAGAGGAGGAGGAGAAGGAGGAGGAGAAGAAGGAGAAGGTGGAGGAGGAGGAGGAGGAGGAGGAGGAGGAGGAGGAGGAGGAGGACAAGGAGGAGTAAGAGATGCAGAAGAGGCAGAAGAGGCAGAAGAGGTAGGAAGAGTATGCTTGACAGAGAGAGAGAGAGAGAGAGAGAGAGAGAGAGAGAGAGAGAGAGAGAGAGAGAGAGAGAGAGAGAGAGAGAGAGAGAGTGCTGTAAGGCTTCTACCCGCATGGTGCACCTGAATTTAATGGATTACTCACCTGCTGCAAATTAGGCAGTGCAGGTGTTTTTTCGAATTGAGTAATTAGTCATTTTGGGAATCCGGGAATGCTGGAATCCGGGAGTGCTGGAACCGTTTTGCAAATTACCTCTTTCACTTTACCCTTTGGCGTCATGGTTACGTTAGATTAGGGTGGGGTGTGTTGGCGGTGTTTTGTCAGGTTAGGTTAGGTTAGGTTAGGTTGAGTATGGTTTGGTTAGGTTAAGTTTGGTTTGGTAATGTTTGGTTAGGTAAGGTTGGGTTGGGTTAGGTTAAGTTAGATTACGTAATGTTGTACTATTAGTTAGGTGAAAGTTTGGGTAGGTTAAGTTAGGTTTGGTTTGGTAATGTTTGGTTAAGTAAGTTTGGTTAGGTTTGGTTATGTTAGGTTAAGTAAGATTACATAATATTGTTCTATAAGATAGGTTAAATTGAATTAGATTAATGTTAGTTTAGGTTGTATTAACTTATCAATTATGTTAAGTTAGGTAAGGTTAGGTTAAGTTAGGTTACGTCACGTTAGATTGAGTTAGGTTAAGGTTAGGCAGGTTAAGTGAGATTAGATTAAGTAAGGTTAAATTAGGTAAGATTAGGTTAGGTAAAGTTAGGTTAGATTAGGTAACGTTACGCAAGATAAGGTTAGATAAAGTTAAACAACCTCAACCCTTCAATTCCTTATACCCCAACGTGAAATCAGCGTTGACCAAAAATTCCACAGCCCCAGTACTTAACTCCTGAGAGGCGAGGAGAGAAAGAACCTGATATTTGTCATGCACTGAGGAGGAACTTGTGAGGCAGGAGTTGTGGAGATAAACTGCTAATTTTCACCTCCCCTTGACTGACAGCGTGAACTTAAGCGTGGCGCACAAATCAGAGCCGAAAAAAATAGTTTGTGTTTAGTCGTGCTGGAGTTTATTGATATAGAAGAAAGTGTTGAGGTGAAGATGTGCAGGTGGAAGATAGAGTTATTTTTATCCTTGTATTGTTATTGTAGTTTTGTATTGGTTGTAGTGGTGTATTGTATTGTATCGTAGAGGTGTATTGTATTGTATCGTAGAGGTGGAAGATGAAAGTAATGTTAGTTTTTTTTTATTATTATTATTATTGTAGGTTTGCATTAGTTGGTATACGTGGCTAGGTTATTCTAGTTTTGTATTGGGTATTGTAGTTTTGCATTGTTATTGTAGTTTGTAAGCAGTATGGCGTCCACGTTTATTGAGGAAACTGTGTCAAGAAAGTGAATATAGATAGTACTTATCATCTTTATAATTTTTTCCTATTTTTTTTTATCATTCTTTGTTTCTTTTTTTCTTTTTTGTTAATATTAGTTACTGGGTTTATTAATTATCCTATTAGTACTGGAATGTTTTAGATTCCTCAACACACACACACACACACACACACACACACACACACACACACACATATGCTTGGTGGATTTAGCGTTCAATTAGAGTGTTAGGAAGTGTTTGCCTGGCGTGGTAATTATGACCTAATTGGTGTGGTTCAGGTTATTAATTGAGCAGTTAGCCGCCAGGGGAACACGCACACACACACACACACACACACACACACACACACACGTACGTAATATGCCAGATGTTCTTATGTGCGTGTTTAAGGTTGC
>NC_087190.1:2002500-2005000 GCF_035594125.1 Scylla paramamosain | reverse complement strand
AGAGAGAGAGAGAGAGAGAGAGAGAGAGAGAGAGAGAGAATCTTTAACCTTCCAACCTCTCACATTCTATTCTCTCTCTCTTTTTAGATGGCCTCTCTTTAATATCCCTCACTTTTTTTTCTCTCTCTCTCTCTCTCTCTCTTTTTCTCTCCCTCACTCTTTCCCTACATTTTTTTCTCTCCTGCTTTCTTTCTCTCTCTATCATTTTTATCCTTCTTTCTTTTTAACTTCTTCTTCTTTCCTTTCCAATTTCAATATCTGATTACTTTCTCACCATCTTTATCCTCTCTTTATTACGAATAGGAGAAGAGGAAAGGAAAGAGAAAAAGGAAGAAGAAAAGAGAGAAGAATATAAAAGAAAAAAATAAATACAGGGAAGAAGAGTTGAAAGAAAGGAAGGAAAGAAGGAAGGAGGAAGAGAAAGATGAAGAATGTGAGAGAGGAAGAGAAGGAGAGAGAGAGAGAGGGGTGAGGAAGAGAAAGGGAGGGGATGGATGAGAAGAGATGAAATGGAGAGAAAGTAATTATGAGGAAAGGAGGAGGAGGAGGATGGAAGAAAGAATATGGGGTATGGGGAGGAGGAGGAGGAGGAGGAGGAGGAGGAAGAATAGCTCAGGATTTGAAGCTAATTATTATTAAATCGAGTGGAAAGAGAGAGAGAGAGAGAGAGAGAGAGAGAGAGAGAGAGAGAGAGAGAGAGAGAGAGAGAGAGAGAGAGAGAGAGAGAGAGAAATTCACTCACTCACTCACTCACGCACACACAAGGCTTTAAAAAGAATACAAACACACACACACACACACACACACACACACACACACACACACACAAAGAGAAAGAGGGAGAGAGAAAGGGAGAGAAAGATGAATGGGACGGAAGATTGAGGAAGGGAGAGAGAGAGAGAGAGAGAGAGAGAGAGAGAGAGAGAGAGAGAGAGAGAGAGAGAGAGAGAGAGAGAGAGAGAGAGAGAGGGAAGCAATGGGTAAGAGTAAACTAGTAGATTAATTTATGATTCATCCTTCTCTCACTCGATGCCGGAAAATAAAGTAAAAATTAGACAGAAAATTCCAGGTTTTAATTTTGTTTTGGGGACGAAGGAACACAAAGGAAGACCAAATATCAGTAGAAGCAGCAGCAGCATACCCGTTGGCCCTTAGGAGTCTTCCGATAAACAGATAAATAGTAAAAGAGGAAGAGGAGGAAGAGGAGGAAAGGATAACAAAGACGAAGACAAGAAGAGAAAAAGGAGAAGGAGGAGGAGGAGAGAGGAAAAAAGAAATAGATAATTGGATGGTGAAAAAAAATCGAGTATAGTAAAAGAGAAGGAGGAAGAAGAAGATGATGAAGAAGGTAAGAAGTAAATCAAAAGAAGGAGAAGGAGGAGAATGAAAATAAAAAAGATGATAGGAAAGTAAATGAGAAGAAAGTAAAGGAGGAGAAGGAAGAAGAAAAACACGAAGACGAGAACGAAGAAGAGGAAGAGGAGAAAGAAGAGGAGCAAGAAGAGAAAAACAAAAAGACGATACGAAAGCAAAAAAAAAAAAAAAATGCGGGAAAGTGGAATAAGAAATGAAGAGAAGGAAGATGAAGACGAACAAGAAGCGAAAGAGGATGAAGAGGAAGAGGAAGAAATAAGGAGGAGGAGGAGGAGGAAGAAGAAAAAGATGATATTAGCAAGATTACACATAAGCACTTGCAAGACGAAGGAGGAATGATGGACAGATTGCAATAAAGTAAGGAAGAAAGGAGATCTGAAGGATGGAGGGAGAACGAGAAAAAATGCAATAAACGAGGAATAAGCGAAAAACAGCGATAACAAATGTAAAGAGGGGAATGTAAGAAGAAAATCTCATGAGAGAGAGAGAGAGAGAGAGAGAGAGAGAGAGAGAGAGAGAGAGAGATTAATATACATTCATACACGGAACAAACATTTTAGATAGACAGACAGACAGACGGACGGAGAGGCAGGCGGAAAGAGAAGCAATGAAATATAGATAAATGAAGGAATAACGAAAGAGAAAAAAAAAGAGAGACTGACAGACAGACACGAGGGTTTCAAGTGAGGTTGACAGACGGAAAAACAAACAAATAAACAAACAAACAAGAGGAAGAGGAAGATTTTTAACCCCAAACATTTTTTTCTTTCGTTTAAATTATTATTTTTCTTCTAAGATGAAAAATATAAATCAAAGAAAATAATGTAACTTAATTTTCTGCTTTTCTTAACATTCTGACCACCAAATTAGGATCTCATAGAAAACGGGGAAATACGAAACATACGACGAAAATGAACACTGACAGATTTCCCGTTTTCTTTTTTTATGAATTTGGGAATGTGGGGGGACTCTTTCCTTTCTGAGACTAAATGATCATCTATTCACGGCTTCTCTCTGCACCTTGGGGAAATTATATATGGAAACGTGAGCCTTTGGTCCATAAAGTGAGGCTGTTAGCGTGTGTATGGCGGCGGTGGCGGTGGTGGTGGTGGTGGTGGTGGCGGTG
>NC_087190.1:1967500-1990000 GCF_035594125.1 Scylla paramamosain | reverse complement strand
TTGAAGAGGAGGAGGAGGAGGAGGAGGTGGTGGTGGTGGTGGTGGTGGAGAGGTGAAACAGAAAGAGTATTGCAAAAAATAAATATAGAGTAAATGAATACATATATACTAGGAGGAAAGGAAGAAAAGAGGAGAAGGAGGAGGAGGAGGAGGAGGGAAGGTGAAACAGAAGCATTAAAAAAAAAAATACATAGAGAAAATAAAGATGCTACGAGGAGAAGAAAGAAGAAGAGGAATGAGAAGAAGAAGAAAAAGAAGAAGAATTGAAAGAGAAGAAGGAATATTACAAAGAATTACGTACAGAAAATAAAGCTACCAGTAAGAAAATAGGAATAAAAAAAGAAGAGAAGACGAAGAAGAGATAAAAGAAACAAGATTTTATATAACACGTATTCAGTTTTAACATTACCAGACGCAACAATGAACAAACAAACAGACACACAAACAGGCAGGTAAACACGTTGAAAACTAAACACACACACACACACACACACACACACATACACATCGTCTCCCCACCCTCCGTTTTCTCCCGCTTATACCCACACCCTCGTTTTCTCCCGCCACTAACAAGACAGGGTGGGGGGACTGTCTCAAACACAGACTTGCGTAACCTGACAGTGTCTACTCAACTTTCCCTTCCACGCGTCTGGTTCCTTTTTGACTGCGTATATACTTACCTGGGAAAGGTGAGGTAATAAAGAGACTTGTCGTGGCCTTTTAAGACGTTGCAGGTTAAAGGAGGTGGAGGAGAAGGAGGAGGAGGAGGAGGTAAAGAAGGTAGGAATGTAGATTTGTCTGTAAGGAGATAAGAAGAGGTAGAGGAGAAGGGAAGACTAAGATCAACATTTGGTGATGGGGAATGGGTGGAAATGGGGTTAAAATAGGTTATGGGGGATTAAAAGGAGATGGAGGTATAAGGAAATGGCAAACAAGACGGGTTGCAATGGGGAATGTAGAATGGAATGGGTGAAAATTGATTGTGAGGGGAGGAACACTGAGAGAAATGGGTTATAATGTTCAATGGGGAATAAATGGGTGGAAATGGGGCTTTGTGAGTGTCTGGAAATAGAGATGAAATTTTCTTACGTTATGGTAAAAGACAAGAAGTGATGGGGATGTGAGAGAGGATGGGAGGGAATGGAACATGAATGGGTGTTAGAAGGGATGCATTGGGAGGGTATAGGAGGTGGTGAGAGGTAGTGATGGGTGGTGAGAGGGGGAGGAAGGGGAAGGGAGAGTAAAGATGATAGGAAAAAGGGAGTTTAAATGTAGGAGTCTATTTTTTTTTTTTTTTTTTTTTTGCTTTGTGAGAGAGTACATATTTGCATCTCTCTCTCTCTCTCTCTCTCTCTCTCTCTCTCTCTCTCTCTCTCTCTCTCTCTCTCTGCCCTGTTTTCGTAATTTTTCTCTTTCATTTTGTCTTTCATATATTTTTTTCCTTCTTTGCACATTATTTTCACTCTCTCTCTCTCTCTCTCTCTCTCTCTCTCTCTCTCTCTCTCTCTCTCTCTCTCTCTCTCTCTCTCTCTCTCGTGTTTCATCCCATTTATTATAATTTTTCTTCACTTTTCTTTCTCTTCTTTTTGTTCGTGTCTCTATTTCTATCTTTCTTTTCTTCCCTCTCTTTTTTTTGTTTTGTTCTCTTTTCTCTCTCTCGCCTTCCTTTTGCCCTTTATCTTAGCATCCGGCTGTCTACCATTTTCTATTTGCACTCTCTCTCTCTCTCTCTCTCTCTCTCTCTCTCTCTCTCTCTCTCTCTCTCTCTCTCTCTCTCTCTCTCTCTCTCTCTCTGTCACGGTGTTTCCTCATGCTGATTGAAATGATAAGAAAAGAAACGAAAGATAGAGATAACTCGTTCAACCACTCTCGCTTTCACTCGCTTTCTCTCTCTCTCTCTCTCTCTCTCTCTCTCTCTCTCTCTCTCTCTCTCTCTCTCTCTCTCTCTCTCTCTCTCTCTCTCTCTTTCTGGGTAGTATGTGAAGGTTGTTTGTGTACGTGTGAATATGCGTTTTCGTAATGTGCGTGTGTGTGTGTGTGTGTGTGTGTGTGTGTGTGTGTGTGTGTGTGTGTGTGTGTGAGAGAGAGAGAGAGAGAGAGAGAGAGAGAGTGTGTGTGTGTGTGTGTGTGTAATAATAATGATAGAGTGGTGGAGAGATGCAGGTACGTATGGAGAGAGAGAGAGAGAGAGAGAGAGAGAGAGAGAGAGAGAGAGAGAGAGAGAGAGAGAGAGAGAGAGAGAGAGAGAGGTTACGAGATGTATGGGCGTGGCTTAAACGTGTGCATCATGCCGAGTCTCTCTCTCTCTCTCTCTCTCTCTCTCTCTCTCTCTCTCTCTCTCTCTCTCTCTCTCTCTCTCTCTCTCTCTCTCTGGCGTATGATTTTTTTGCCAGCTGTTTCTTGTTTTCATCATATTTCATTTCTTCTTCCTCTCTTATCTCCTCCTCCTCCTCCTCCTCCTCCTCCTCCTCCTCCTCCTCCTCCTTCTCTTTAACAAGCTATTTCATTTTTTTTACGTATCATCTTTCCTTTGTTTCTTTGTTTTTTCCTTCATTTTTTACTGCCGCTTCTCATTGCCGTGAGTGAGTGTGTGTGTGTGTGTGTGTGTGTGTGTGTGTGTGTGTGTGTGTGTGTGTGTGTGTGTGTGTGGTGTGCCAGGGTTTTTCTCACACTCCAGCTTACCTTGTGAAGATTGGTAAGGTGAATGCAAGTAAGATAAGGACAGGTGAGGGCAGAGGGTCCAGACAGGTAAGGTAAGGTGTGGTAAGGTGAGGTTAGGTTAGATAAAGGAGGTGAGGTGAGGTGAGGTCAAATTACGTGAGGTGAGGTTAGGTAAGATTAGGTTAGGTTAGCTTTAGTTAGCTTTGATTACGTTACTTGAGATTAGGTTAGGTATGGTTAGGTTAGGTTAGGTTAAGTTAGGTTAGGTTAGGTTAAGTTAGGTTAGGTTAAGTTAGGTTAGGTTTAGTTAGGTTAGGTTAGTTTAAGTTAGGTTAGGATAGGTTAAGTTTAGGTTAGTTTAGGTTAAGTTAGGTTAGGTTAGGTAAGGTTAGGTTTAGTGAGGTTAAGTTAGGTTAGGTTAGGTTTAGTGAGGTTAAGTTAGGTTAGGTTAAGTTAGGTTAGGTTAGGTTAAGTTAGGTTAGGTTAGGTTAAGTTAGGTTAGGTTAGGTTAGGTTAGGTTAGGTTAGGTTAGGTTAGGTTAAGTTAGGTTAGGTTAGGTTAGGTTAGGTTAGGTTAGGTTAGGTTAAGTTAGGTTAGGCTAGGTTAAGTTAGGTTAGTTTAGGTTAAGTTAGGTTAGGTTAGGTTAGGTTAGGTTTAGTGAGGTTAGGTTAAGTTAGGTTAGGTTTAGTGAGGTTAAGTTAGGTTAGGTTAAGTTAGGTTAGGTTTAGTGAGGTTAGGTTAGGTTAGGTTAGGTTAGGTTAGGTTAGGTTTAGTGAGGTTAGGTTAAGTTAGGTTAGGTAAGGTTAGGTTTAGTGAGGTTAGGTTAGGTTAGGTTAGGTTAGGTAAGGTTAGGTTTAGTGAGGTTAAGTTAGGTTAGGTTAGGCTAGGTTAGGTTATGTTTAGTGAGGTTAGATAAAATAAGGTAAGGTCAGGGTGGCCACAGGTATTCACCTTTACTTAACTTTTACCTGTGTGTCATTAACCTGAACCTGAAATCTGATCACCTGTGTCGAGGAATGTCTTAATTGAGCAACAGCTTATGTTACTTACTGGGAATTGGTGTTAGTCTGTCTGTCTGAATGTCTGTATGTATGTATGTATGTCTCTTTCTCTTTGTCTATCTATCATTGTTTTTTTTTCTTTTTCCGTCTGTTTGCTTGTCTCTCTCTCTCTCTCTCTCTCTCTCTCTCTCTCTCTCTCTCTCTCTCTCTCTCTCTCTCTCTCTCTCTCTCTCTCACACACACACACACACACACACACACACACACACACACACACACACACACACACACACAAGCCAAGCACAAAAAACTAATATTGAGTAAGACCAGAGGGAGGGGGAGGGAGCGCGAAGGAGGGGGAGGGGGAGAGAGGGAGGAGGAAGGTAGAGTAAGGGAGGGGAAGGGTGTGGTTCCTTGACCTCATCTCGCTCCACCCCCGCGCCTTCCACCTGCCCTTCCTCCACCCCAATTCTCCACCCCTTCCCCATTCCCCCTTCCCTTCCACCCAGCCACTCAGTCCTTCAGATCCACCTTTCCTTTGCTTCTCCACGCCCTTCACACCTTGTCCGTCCACCTGCTTACCTATCTTCCACATAAAATCCACCTTACCTGTGCCTTCCACCTTCCACATTCACATTTGTATAGGTGATCCTCCTCTTCCTCTCCCCTTTCTCTTTCCTTCTTTATTTCACTGCACTCCACCCATGTCTTACCTCCCTCATCTCCCTCCTCCACATCCTCCACCTTTTCCTCCATTCACTCACTCCTACGTACGTGTCTCTCTCTTTCTCCTCACGTAATTGGTGACCTAAATCTGAAGACATGAGTCAGAATGCACATATTTGAGTGTGTTGAAATAGCCACTCATTCAATTTTTACTGGGCACATTAAAATTTTAGGACTTCAAGAGTCTCATTAATACATGGCTTTAGAGAGAGAGAGAAAGAGAGGGAGAGGGAGAGGGAGAGGGAGAGGAATGTTTATTACTTCATGTTAGGAAAATATTTTATTGCACGTGTTATTAGTCGAGGGTTTAAAGGAATTTATTATTGTTTTTGTATAGAACACGTTAAAAAAATAAAAGTTCCAATGTATTTTTTTATTTGGAGGTTATATGAGGTTTTAAAAAAGGGAGTTAATATTTTTTTTCTCTTTCATTGGGTGTTTTAAAAGTTCAATAGAAGTTTTAAAAAAAAAAAAGGTTTGGTTGCATTGGATATACTGAAATTTGAAAGCTTTATGCGATTTAAAAACAAGAATTAACACACTTTTATATTGATTTAAAACTTCAGTTGTAGTTCAACCCTTTCACTGCAATATAACACATCTTTCCCAGTCACTAATCACTCAAACATTTCCTCTTGTTCGTCAGTCACCAAACAATATACAGACTAGAAACTGCAAAATCTCTACTTTTTTATTTCCTTTCTTGTATGTGCTTGAAAATATTAGGTTAGGTGAGGTTAGATTAGGTTAGGTTAAGTTAGGTTAAGTTAAGTTAGGTGAAGTTAGGTTAGATTAGGTTAGGTTAGGTTAAGGTGAAGTTAGGTGAAGTTAGGTTAGGTTATGTTACGTTAGGTTAGGTTAGGTTAAGTTAGTTTAGGTTAGGTTAGGTTATGTTATGTTATGTTAGGTTAGGTTAAGTTAGTTTAGGTCAAGTTAGGTTAGGTTAGGTTAAGCTAGTTTAGATCAAGTTAGGTTAGGTCAGGTTAAGTTAGTTTAAGTCAAGTTAGGTTAGGTTAGGTTAGTTTAGGTCAAGTTAGGTTTAGTTTAGTGTGAATTGTTGCTTGTCACAGTGAGAACCCTTTACCTACCTTCCATATCGTTCTTAGTGGTGTGAATTGTTTGTGGCGATGTGAACCCTTTAACTGTCTTCCTCCCAGTTGAAAATCTATTCTATTTTTTATCTTCTGTCTTATACGTGTTTAAAAATATTCACAATACATCGTTCTTATTGGTGTATATTGTTGTTTGTGGCGGTGATAAGCCTTAACTATCTTCTTTTAATCACAAACTGCCATGATGTATTTGCTTTTGATCTCCTTCCACCTCTGAATAATATCTATTCTTTTTATCTTTTTTTCTTATACGTGTTTAAAAAAAATTCGCAATACATCGTTCTTAATGGTGTATATTGTTGTTTGTGGCGGTGATAAGCCTTTAACTATCTTCCTTTAATCACAAACTGCTATGATGTAATTGCTTTTGATCTCCTTCCACCTCTAAGTAATATACGCATCAGACAACATCTTTCCTTAATCACAAACTACTATGTTGTATTTCCTTTTCTGTTCCAGCCACCTCTAAGTATTACAAGCAGCAAACACTATACAGCTCCTTTAATCCCTCTCTTCAATCCTGTAGGTGCTTAAAAAGATCCTATATTGCTGCTGTGTTGTGAATTTTTCGATATTAAATGTGAAAGAGTTAAAAAAATAAGTGTTGGGAAGAAAACAGTAATGCAAAAAAAAAAAAAACAACTTGATTTACTGGTCAATCTTTCGAATCCCATCAACAACCTCAACCAGTGTGATTTTTACCTTGATTGATGGCGCCGCTTCCTTCACTTCCCCCAGCCCTCAATTACTCACCTGGAGGGCCTCACCGCACCTGCCAATCCCCACCTGCCTGTTATACTTGCAAATATTTGTCCTTGAATGCAAATCACCACGTGGGAAAAAGAGAAAGCGAGCGAGAAAAAGAAAGAGTGAGGGAGAGTGAAGGGAAGATTTATGAATTAAGTACTGTAAAGGTGTGTGTGTGTGTGTGTGTGTGTGTGTGTGTGTGTGTGTGTGTGTGTGTGTGTGTGTGTGTGTGTGTGTGTATGTGTGTGTGTGTGTGTGTAAGTTTTCCATTTAAGTGCCTCGAATGCAAATAACTGGATGAGTAAGAGAGAGAGAGAGAGAGAGAGAGAGAGAGAGAGAGAGAGAGAGAGAGAGAGAGAGAGAGAGAGAGAGAGAGAGAGAGAGAAATGAGACAGTAAAGGATGTTGTTCTTCTTTATAATGCAAATCACACACGACTAAAAGACGAAGAGAGAGAGAGAGAGAGAGAGAGAGAGAGAGAGAGAGAGAGAGAGAGAGAGAGAGAGAGAGAGAGAGAGAGAGAGAGAGAGAGAGAAACGGCGAGGGAGAGATACAATGAATTAAGAGAGTAAAGCAAGTTTTTAATTAGTCTCCCCTGTCTCCCCTCCACGCAGGCTGCCATCACTCTCTTGACAGCCACTCTGCACCCCAACCTTGCCTTCTCCCCGCCACTCATCCGCCACACCCCACCAACACCCTTAGGCACCCCAGATGGCCCTAAAACCCCCCTGACCAGACCATCAATCACCCTGGGCACTCCTGTCGTCGTCCCTGCATCACTTGTTCCCAGAGTGACTCTTAAAAGTGGCCCTGATGATACACACACGCCACGCTCTCCACTTTCAACTTCAGATCACAAAACTTCCACGAGCCGCAGTAGAGTCGTGAAGGAACGCCAGGTGACCACAGGTGAGGCTACCCAAACCTTACCTGCCACGAACCACACCCTCACCGCTGACCATGACTCCTTGCCGGCTCACCTGTCTACCTCTCACATGCACGACCTTGAAACTCCCCAAAACAGGTCCCGCGCCCCTTCACTCCTTCCGCAGGCTGTCCACACTGACCCAGGTACTCCGCCAGACGACCCCACCTGGAAACGACCTCCCCGCACCGCTAGTAAATCCAGGGGCGGGACACGGAGGCGCCCCACGTCCTCTCAGATTGCAGTGGACACCTCGGTTCCCTTCAGTCTGGCGCCGCAGCCCGTCAAGGACACACCCGAAGTGGCGCTAGCGAGAAGAAATTTCTTGAGGACTTATGAAAGGATTCGAGACTCCTTCCTCAACACTGGTAGCTTCTCACACACCATCGGAAACTCGCCTCCCTTTGGCTTCAACATCCACACCTCACGCGAAGCCTCAGACTCCCGCCCAAGACACCGCGAGGATGACGACGACCACGATCGCTACGGCCCGCTTGTGAGAATCCACGACCACCAGAACGACCACCGCAGACGACCAAGCACTAGGAACCAGCAGAAGAGTCACAAGAGCCGCCACGACTCGCCAAGAAGGTCCCACGACTCACGGAGATCCCAGTACGACCCTCCAAGGAGACCCCACGACTCAAGTGAAGAATTTAGACACCATTACGACCCACCAAGATCTCACGACTCCCACGAGGACCGCAGATCCCAATACGACCCTCCAGGCAGGTCGTACGCCTCACACGACGACCATAGACCCCAAAACGACCCTCCAGTCAAGTGTACTGTCCCGCAGAACGACCCGGGGCGACAGGATGGAATCTACGACCACAGTAATCATTCGCACCACCTGCACGACCACCAGGACGACCCGCCAGAGCTGCAGGAACTGTTTCGTAGTCTGAGCAAATTGTACAGACTCTTCAAGGCGTTCAAGAGTAGCCATCCAGACTTGGAGAGCAGCATCCATCAACAGCTATTGGGATTACCGCTTTTCCAGGATGTCTTCAGCCACCACCATCACCACCACGATGACCACCACCACCACGAGCACCAGCATCACCACTCCCATATGGATCACCCCGTCAACCACACACATCCAGACCAGTCGACGCTCATTGCATCCTCACATCCCTACAGCGTGTTTCCAGATCCCCAGCTAGAGCCTGAGTACTTTTTGCCCTCCATGTCTCCAGATTTCAACTTCGTCAGCAGTCTGGAACCTCCTCTCCCTGCGGATCCTTTTGTCCAGTCCATCAAGCCTCTTTGGAAGTCCAGGAACAGAGGAACGTGTTATGAAATTGTACTACTGGAAGCAGAACACGATGATGATGATGATGATGATGATGATGATGACGATGATGATGACGATGATGATGATGTAAAGCACAGACAAGAAGTTAATGATGGTACCTCCTCTTCCTCCTCCTCTTCCTCTTTCTCCTCCTCCTCCTCCGTGTTATCTGCAGGTGTGTCTCCCTCAGTCACCTCCTCAACTCACTCCCTCGACTTTCCAGCTTCCCATCATAGTTCATCTTCCAAATCCATCCCTTCTGGCTCTTCTCGTCCCCTGCCACTAACTCCGCAAGGACACAAGACAAGGGTAACTTCACCTTATCCATCTAATAACGCCACTTTTCCTCCACCTCATCCAAATGTCCCTTCCACCACTACCACTACTAACGCCACAACACCGCACCGCTACACCTCCTCGTCTGTGTTGCTGCGAAAATACTACATCGCTCCTAACTCCAATGAGAGGGTGAGTGAGGAACGGCCAGTGATAGAGAGTAAGAGAAACAAACTGCCCCTCCATTTTCGCGTGCCTCAGTGGTCATCCTTGCGCCCGGAGAGATAGAAAACGGGATCCGAGCCCAGTCACGCGCGTAGGTATGACTAAAGTAATGATGAAAATTTAAAAGAAATATATAAAAACAATACAAAAACTGTTCACGTTCATGTTTGGTAACGTGGAAAAGAGAAGGAGAGATTTGTTATAGGTGTGTGTGTGTGTGTGTGTGTGTCTGTGTTCATTCATTATGCAATAGTCCTCGCGTATTGTCCGTGTGAGAGAGAGAGAGAGAGAGAGAGAGAGAGAGAGAGAGAGAGAGAGAGAGAGAGAGAGAGAGAGAGAGAGAGAGAGAGAAAGTGCACGTATCTAGAATTATTTGTACTGTCTCTGAGCCTTTTTATTTATGTATACAGAAGCAAATAATACAGTTTCTATGTTGCCAAAATGTACTTTTAAAATGTTTCCCTTTTGTTCTTTCCCCCTTTTGAATTGGATGTATTGCGTATCACTCATTAAATATTGCAATGGTACTCTTTTATTTCCTACTGCATATATAAGTCTTGATAGGAGTGATTAGATTGTTATTATTATTATTATTATTATTATTATTAGAGAGAGAGAGAGAGAGGAGAGGGGGGCCGCCATACAGTAGTCATATTGAGTAAGTCGCAGGGAAGGTTAGTTTCTACTTTGTGTAAATAATATTTTCACGTATAATTCTTGTATTGAAATCAGCAAAAAATGAAAATAAAAATGAAAAATAAAGATAAAAAATAAAAAGGTGTTATTTTTTTTTCCCATTACACACACACACACACACACACACACACACACACAAACACACACACACGCACACATTTTTTTCCTTATGTATGTGGAATGAAGGTTAAAATGACAGGTGAAAGGTGTGTGTGTGTGTGTGTGTGTGTGTGTGTGTGTGTGTGTGTGTGTGTGTCGTAAGCGTCATAGGGAATGTTAAGTTTAATTTGTTTTTTATTTCATGTTTTTTTTTTTGTCAGTCATCTGTTCTTTATTTATTTATTATTATTATTATTATCATTATTATTAGTGCAATAGTAGTAGTAGTAGTAGTAGTAGTAGTAGTAGTAGTAGTAGTAGTAGTAGTAGTACCATCACTACCAACAACAACAACAACAACAACAACAACAACAAACCAAAGCCAACCAATTTTTAGAACTAAACCGAACGAAAACGGAACCTCACCCAAGACCCCCAACCGCACAACCCCCAACCCCCAACTCCCCAACCCCCAGTCACCCAAACAAGTGAAGCCCAAGTCCCGGAGCTTCCCTGGCTGCCTCAATGGTTCACTCCCTGCTTCACGAACCACTTTGGCGAACCGGGCGAGCGATTAGCACTGCGCCATCTTACCTGACGCTTCCCAGACGACCCCCCACGACCCCCACCACTGCTCCCAACCGTGACGAGGCCGAGTCAGGTCGTCTGCCACCTCACGACCTGCCAGCGAGTCGTTAAGGTGAGATGGTCAGGTCATTAACTTAAATTGGGTGAGATAAGTGTGAGAGAGAGAGAGAGAGAGAGAGAGAGAGAGAGAGAGAGAGAGAGAGAGAGAGAGAGAGAGAGAGAGAGAGTATTCTATTGCAGTAATAGTCTTGAAATGCTTATAACTTCACCTAATCCTTTATTTAATACATTCAAATCCTTTAATTTCCTCGTCTTAGTATCTATCCATTGCTTTTATAGTCTTGAAATCCTTATAACATATCCTAATTCCTTAAACATTCAATTTTTTCACCATCCCATCTCATAAACAGCCTTGAATACCTGATAACTTAACCTAATCCTTTATTTCATGCATTCAGATCCTTTAAATTTCATCTCTTACTATCTGTCCATTGCATTTATAGTCTTGAATTCCTTTTAACATCCCCGAATTCTTTTAACATTTCAGTAATTTCTCTTATCATCCATGAAATTCTTATAACTTCATAGAATCCTTTATTTACACACTCCAATCCTCTATTCATAGGTTTCAATTCGCAACACCACGCGGGATCCTTCAAAGCACCTGCGGGAAGGTAAGACCACACCCCCCTTACCTGTATCCTTCACCTCCGCCCTTCGTGACTCTAAATAAGGGGAGTTTGATTCATCTTACAAACCCAAGTCCTTTTGTTTTTCGGTGTTGTATTGTGTAAGGTGAAATTTGGAGGGTAAACTTGGGTATTGCTGTGTGTGTGTGTGTATGTGTGTCAGAGTTGGTGGGGTTTTCAAAGGGCTTCACTTCCTCTTATCTAAAGGTTATTGGTGATGAGTTAAGCTGATTGTCTTAAGTAGGACATGCAGGCAAGGACTGTTTTGGAAAGGTGTGTGTGTGTGTGTGTGTGTGTGTGTGTGTGTGTGTGTTTGGGGGTGTTTGGAAGGTGCAGGGGGTACGTGTCTGTGTGTGTGTGTGTGTGTGTGTGTGTGTGTTGGGGGTTGGGGATGTTTGGGGGAGAGGGCAGATGGACTGTGTGCGTGTGAGTGTGTAGGGAAGGTAGAGGTGTGTGTGTGTGTGTGTGTGTGTGTGTGTGTGTGTGTGTAATGAAAGCACTCAGACTTGAATATATATGTATACATTTCTCTTGGCGTTGATATTACAAGTACTTATTTGCACTCGTTTAAATAGCAATGCAGAAAAAAAAAAAAGAAAAAAAGAAAGAAAAAAATATATCAAAGAGTAAACATTTATATTATACATTACGAACAGAAAAGACACATGTGTTATTCCGTGCCAGCAAAATAATAACAAGCAAAAATTTTCATTGCGATACATAAAACAGTAGTTGTTATACATTACCATTCAGAAAACTAACGAATAAACATTTTCACTGCAGTTACATACATAAATCTCTCAAGCATTTCAACATCAAGTACAAAACTACCATGGCAATTAACAAAAATAAATAAATAAGGTAAAGAGCGTTTCTATCATAGGAAAACAAACTGTCACTTTCTCCAATTTAAAAAAAAGCAATAGTTATTTTCATATTACCACCGAACTGACCCTTCATCGCCGCCCTTAATCAAAAATAAATAAATAAATAAATAAATAATAAATGAAAAAAAAAACATTTCTCTAACTTAATATTAAAATAACTACCAATTACAGCACATAAAACAAGACCAAACTCTCCATTACAGCTTCCTTCAAAAGACAAACAAACAAACAAACAAACAAATAAACTAGCAATTCTTCAACATAATACAGTATATAAACAAAAATAACTAAAACACTGCACTACGCCTTTAAACAAGACAAACAAACAAACAAACAAAAAGTAATTAAACACTCCATCACACCCCTTTAAAAGACAAAGAAGCAAGCAAACAAACAAACAAACAAACAAACAAACAAACAAACAAACAAACAAACAAATTAACGAAACGATCTATTACACACCCTTGATAGACAAACAAACACGACAACCAAACCAAACGAAGCATAAAAAAAAAAAAAAGCCCTCAACTTTTCAACATAATCTCAAAATGTCCAGCCATTAGCGTGCATAACAAAAATGACCAGCACTCCATTACACTCACTTGGGGAAATTACTGGTCTTATAACTACCATTGCGTGTTACAGTCGGCAGCCTCGTTACCCCAAGTCTTCCCCCACCAGCAGCAAGGAAAAATTGCCATAATGTTCATAATACCCGCTGATATTTAACACTTCCCGCCTTATTGCGCGTAATTATCACTTTAATGACCCGAAGAATTCTCTCGTAATAGTTTGGTAATATTTCTGACTTCCTCTCCCTGTGTGTGTGTGTGTGTGTGTGTGTGTGTTTTGGGGTGAGTGTGTTTTTTGAATGATGGTCGTAAGTTCTAAGAGAGAGAGAGAGAGAGAGAGAGAGAGAGAGAGAGAGAGAGAGAGAGAGAGAGAATCAGACAGAACAGAAAATACACACACACACACACACACACACACACACACACACACGTACCTTCCCCATTACCGCGTGTATATGACAGCCGCACGTGGATCATGAGTCGGTACCTGCAGTGAACCTTTGAAGTCCCGGTGAGCATTGTAAAGGAGCCAGCAGGGACGTGGGTCACCTTAATTAGTTACCTGGTGGCAAGGCGATGTGCACTCATTAATCAGTGTGTCTTTGTGAGAGAGGAGAGCCCCTTCTGGTTTGGTTCGGTGTGTGTGCGTGTGTGTGTATTGAGAGTGGAGGAGGGAAGATAGGTGTCTGTGAGTGCCCTGGTCGAGGTTATCATTAGTGGTGAGAGATAGATAGGAAGGTATTGATAGGTAGATAATGCTTAGATAGATAGCTGGATTAGTAGGTTGATAGATAGATAAACAGAAGCAGATAGGTAAGTAGCTGGATAATTAGAGAGAGAGAGAGAGAGAGAGAGAGAGAGAGAGAGAGAGAGAGAGAGAGAGAGAGAGAGAGAGAGAGAGAGAGAGAGAGGATGTAAATATGAAATAAGAACTAGTTGCTTAAGAGAGGAATAAATTTAATGAGAGTTTTATGATCACCCCAACGAGTTCAGTTATTAGGGAGGATAAAATGGTTTGGCCTGAAAGAAAACGAGGAATATTTGTTGGGGGGCTTTTGTTTTTCTTTTTCTTTTGTATGTGACACGAACACAAAAAAAATAAATAAATAACAAAGGAAATAAAAAAGAGGAAAATTGTGAATGTATTGGTTTAAGAGTCAGTTTTGCTTTTGATATTAGTGAGATTCGACTTAATTCTTTCTTTTGTGTATATAGTGAAAAAATGTTGTTGTTGTTGTTGTTGTTGTTGAATGAAAAGACAACACTGAAATTTATTAACAGAATTTCCAAAGACAGATACACACACACTCCCTCCCGTCTCTCTCTCTCTCTCTCTCTCTCTCTCTCTCTCTCTCTCTCTCTCTCTCTCTCTCTCTCTCTCTCTCTCTCTCTCTCTACACACACATTACCATTGCTACTTTTTTCCTCTCCTCTTCTTGCTAGCTTAAAAATAGCACACTCACACAAGAGAGAGAGAGAGAGAGAGAGAGAGAGAGAGAGAGAGAGAGAGAGAGAGAGAGAGAGAGAGAGAGAGAGAGAGAGAGAGAGAGTACATACACAAGCAGAACTGGAGATGTTAATGGAGTCTGATCAACATGGAGGAAGAGGAGGAGGGAAGAGGAGGAGGAGGGAAGAGGAGGAGGAGGAAGAGGAGGAGGAGGAGAAGGGAGGCATCTCATTTATTATTGAAGAGAGCAGACACCCAACCAGGCAGACAACAAAGAGAATAATGGAGGAAGAGTAATGGAGAGAATAGGAAGGAGAGGAAGAAGGGAGGGAGAGAACACTCGAGGGAGGAGTTGAGTCTCTCTCAATTTACCTTTTTTCCTCTCTCTCTCTCTCTCTCTCTCTCTCTCTCTCTCTCTCTCTCTCTCTCTGGTATATCCACACGTGTATTTTTTTTTCTTTATTTCTTCTTTTCTAGTGTTTTTTTAAGTTTGTTTTCTTTATTCTGTATTTTTTCTTTTTTGTTTGTTTTTTTGTTTGTTTTTTGTTTATTTCCATTTACTTTGTGCATGTGTTTTTATTTTCTATTGTTTTTTTTTCTTGATTCTTTTTTTGTTTTTGTTTTTTTTAATCTCTCTCTCTCTCTCTCTCTCTCTCTCTCTCTCTCTCTCTCTCTCTCTCTCTCTCTCTCTCTCTCTCTCTCTCTCTCTCTCTCTCTCTCTCTTCTCTTTCTCTTGCGTTCATTCTTTCTCTTTCCGTGTATTTCTTTATTCATATGTTCTATTTCCGTTTCGCCTGTTTTTTTCCACCTTTATTCCTCCTTTCTTTTTTTTTTTTCTTTTTCATTAACTCATCTCTTTGAATTTCATGTTTATATTTCTTTATTTGTTATTTTGTTTTATTTTATATTCATTTCTTTCTCTCTCTCTCTCTCTCTCTCTCTCTCTCTCTCTCTCTCTCTCTCTCTCTCTCTCTCTCTCTCTCTCTAGCTTCGTGTTTATTTTCGTATTTGTTTACCTGTTCATTTATTTACGTAGTTATTTAGTAACATATTAAGTTATTTAGTTATATAGCTACCTGTTTAGTTATTAATCTATCCCGTTTGTTATTTAGTTATTTATTTTACCATCTAGTTATTTATTTATTTAGTTATCTATTTACCTATTTATTTATTACAGGAGGGAAAAAAAGGAATACAAGGAAAAATACGGAAGCAAAATAGAAATACAAAAAATTCAAACGAAAAAAAAGAAAAACAAGAAAATAAACAAATAAAAGAAAAAAACGAGAAATACAAAGCAGAAATGAAAAAAAGAAAAAAAAAACATAATTTATTTCGATTTAATTGTTTCCACCGTGTTTTGTTTTTTTTGTTTGTTTGTTTGTTTGTTTGTTTTTTTGCATCATCAGTCTACCTACATATATTACAAATTAATCACCTTTATTTCACTATCATATTCTACACGGTAACGTTGCCAGGTAAGTCACACACACCTTGATGCCAGATAATTACTTGAGGCGCGCAGGTAAGGACAGGTCAGGATTATTCGCTGTCTCCCCTCAATGAAATAACTTTACTTGTATCATTCTTGTGTGTGTGTGTGTGTGTGTGTGTGTGTGTGTGTGTGTGTGTGTGTGTGTGTGAGTGTTAGTGTCCCTCTTCCTCTTCTCCATCCTCCTCCTCCTCCTCCTCCTCCTCCTCCCCCTCTTTTAATGTTTCCACTTTCCCATGGGTGTTGTAAAGGGAAACGAGGGGTGAGAAGGAAGGAAAGTGGGGAAAGAAGGAGGGAGGGAGGGAGGGAGGGAAAGAGGGAGGAGGGAGGGAGAAAAGAAAAGAGGAACAAGTGTCGCTATTTCCACTACAAAGTTTATTTTCAGTTATTGATTTGTGTTTACCTGTTGATTGCTGCACGAGTCAGGTGTCCAAGGGTGGTTTGTTATATTTGCTGTGTTTTTGTTATTTTCTCTTGATCACTGTTGTTATTTCAGGAGTGACATTGCGTAAAGGTAAGATTTGATTTCATTGCACGTCTAATTTATACGTCTAATTTTGGTATAAGAATTTTATTTTTTTTTTTTGTTATTTTCTATTCATCAGTATCAGTAATTGGAGATTCTAAGATTAAATAAGGATAGAAATTGATTTATCTTAAGTGTGCTTCAATATAATTACTACTACTACTACTACTACTACTACTACTACTACTCATTTTAGTACCTTTTGTCTGTCCTTCAGCGTGATCGTTTCAGGATTTCAAAAGTGACTAAGGGCGAAGAGGTGACGTGATGGAATTAAATAAGGAAGGAAGAGTGTGTGTGTGTGTGTGTGTGTGTGTGTGTGTCTCTCTCTCTCTCTCTCTCTCTCTCTCTCTCTCTCTAATTAATTATTATATCTGAGTTTGTACAAGTAATGTTACGTGTAATTAATGTTTACCGGTCAAAAAGGTGGAGTTGTAACGTTAAATTACATAGTACTAATAACAATAATAATAATAATAATAATAATAATAATAATAATAATAATAATAATAATAATAATAATAATAATCCTCAGCAGCTTCTGGGTCTTGCTGTTGTTGTAATAAATTTGACTCTTAAAATTACATCAATATTCGACTTAGTTTGCATTTGTTGTTTGATTATTGCATTCGGAATAGATTGGTTTGCTCTCTCTCTCTCTCTCTCTCTCTCTCTCTCTCTCTCTCTCTCTCTCTCTCTCTCTCTCTCTCTCTCTCTCTCTCTCTGACAAGGAGCAAAGGAAAAGAGGAAGTGGAGGAAAGGAAAAGTCTCTCTCTCTCTCTCTCTCTCTCTCTCTGACAAAGAAGAAAGGAAAGGTAGAGAGAGAGAGAGAGAGAGAGAGAGAGAGAGAGAGAGAGAGAGAGAGAGAGAGAGAGAGAGAGAGAGAGAGAGGAAATTAAGCCCCATCCCAGCCCCCTCCTCCCCCTCTCCCCTCCTTTAGTGGGCAACACACAGCTCCTTCCCCGGGCTTTCATTTCCTCCCTCTCTCCCTTTCTCTTCTTTATTTTCTCCGTTTCTCTCTCTCTCTCTCTCTCTCTCTCTCTCTCTCTCTCTCTCTCTCTCTCTCTCTCTCTCTCTCTCTCTCTCTCTCTCTCTCTCTATTTTTATATTTTGCTTTTTTATTTTCTTTAGTGTTTTTTTCTTTGAAGTAAGATTGTGTTTGGCTAGAAGTAACAACAACAACAACAACAACAACAACAACAACAACAACAACAATAGCTATGGCAATGGTAGTGATAATGGTAATGATAGTGGTAATGGGAATGGTAGCAGTAATAGTAGTAGTAGTAGTAGTAGTAGTAGTGATGGTAGTGGTGGTGTCTGTTACAACAACGACAACTACTGCTATAACAATAACAACAACAACTACTACTACTACTACTAATACTACTACTACTACTACTACTATCACCACCACCACCACAACCACCACGAACACTCCCCACCCCACACCCACCCTCCCAATCACTCCCCTATACACACACACACACACATACACACACACACACACACACACAGTAGCTGAAAGATTCGAAATGCAATAAGGCGAATCACGTTTCACGAAGCACCGAGACACAGTGAGTGAACAGCGGGAGGGGAGCGAGGCGGGACAAGACAGACAGAAGGAGAGACAAACGGAGAGACAGAACAAACTTTCCCTTCCTGTCGGCAAGATCGAACCTTCCTGTCAGCAGTGAAGCAAAATGACCCTTATCGAAACTCCCACCAGGGGGCACGACGGAGGAGGCGAAGGAGGAGGAAGAAGAGAAGAGCACAGATAGAGAGATACAGAAAACGAGTGAAAAATAGGGTTGACTATGGTGTAGGGCAAGATGGTGATGGTGGTGATGGGGAAGAAGAGGGTGAGAGGAAAGAAATACAATTAGAAGATGGAGATGAGGAAGATGATGACAATGAAGATAAATAGATGGTTAACTATGAAGGAGAAGATGGTGATGGTGGTAGTGGTGATGAGGATGATGATGATGAAGAGGAGGAGGAAGAGGGAAAAGAACTGGGGTAAATAGGAAGAGTAGAGAGAGAGATACAGAAAACGAAGGTATGTTTAACTGTGAAGATTGAATGAAGGTAGTAGTAGTAGTAGTAGTAATAGTAGTAGTAATAGTAATAGTAGTAGTAGTAGTATAAGAAGAAAACGAGGAAATCAAGACAAAAAAAAAGATAAATGAAGAAAGAAAACATGACTGAAGGAAAGTAGTAGTAGTAGTAGTAGTAGTAGTAGTAGTAGTAGTAGTAGTAATAATAGTAGTAATCACATCTGAGAGAACTTACCTGCCCTGATGAATGACGTCAGAGTGAAAGCAAAGGTCATACATGAGAAACTGATAGTGAAAGAAATTAAAGAAAATAACGAAGAAAAGGAAAAAATCTTGTAAACACCCTTACTACTACTACTATTACTACTACTACTACTACTACTGTAATTCCTTTTGTTCCTAATCTTAACATCATCATCAATCATTATCACTATTATTTTTTCCCTCTTCACACCAAACAATTTTCCTCACTTGTGCCTTCTTTTCCTCTCTTAGGCCTATCTGTCTTTTTTTCTCCCTTCTTTTTCTCTTCCTTTTTTTTTCCACGGACTGGAATCTGAATGTTTCCCCGAAGGGAGTTTTCATAATCTCTCTCTCTCTCTCTCTCTCTCTCTCTCTCTCTCTCTCTCTCTCTCTCTCTCTCTCTCTCTCTCTCTCTCTCATTCTTTTCATGTTTCGTGTCTTTTTCGTCCTTTTTATCAGGAGAGAGAGAGAGAGAGAGAGAGAGAGAGAGAGAGAGAGAGAGAGAGAGAGAGAGAGAGAGAGAGAGGGACGGAAGAAAAAAAATTGCGTGTGAGCTCAAAATTTTAATGAGGTGAAAGTTCATTCCATTTTCTTTGCGAGCTTCTGCGGACTCAACCCAGCGCTTCCTCACACACACACACACACACACACACACACACACGTCCTCTCCTTATCAACAAACACTCTTTCATACTTACAATCACCCCTCTCTCTCTCTCTCTCTCTCTCTCTCTCTCTCTCTCTCTCTCTCTCTCTCTCTCTCTCTCACCGCATCCCCTGACAAAGACAAACAAGGAGCACTTTTCCACGAGTGTCAAATGCTCGCGCTCTCGTGGAAAATATTGCAAGCATTCCCAAACTTCCCGCCGGCAGAAACACAATTAGAGTCTCCCCGAGGCTTGGCTGGAGCGAGGGGCGTGACTGAAGTATTGCCAGACCCGAGACGCTCCCTTGGTAATGCTCCGGGACTGGGAGACGAATGCTACTGTTGGGAGAAGAGGCTGGGAGAAAGGAGAGGGAGGTGAAGGGAGGCTGGGAGAAGATTTGTGGGTAAGTGAAGGAAGAAGGAAGAGAAGGAGATTTGGTGAATAAGGAAGGAAGGAAGAAAATGTGAGATTGTCAGAGAAGGGAGGAAGAAGGGAAGATACGAAGAAGGAATAAGGGAGACAAGAAGGTGAGTGAATAGGTAAGGAAGGAAATAATAGAGGAACAAAATATAGAAGATTGTGAAAGAAAGGAGAAAGAAAGGAAGATAAGAATGAATAAGAGAAGAAAGATGAATGGTAGATAGACAAGGAAGGAAGTAAATAAGGGAATAGGAAGAGAGGGAAAGAAGAAGTAGCAATAAATATGAAGATGAGTAAAAAAAAAGGAGGGAGGAAGAAAATAGAGGAACTAAATAAAGAAGGAAGAATGGGAGATAGAGGGATAGGATAAAGAAGAAAAGAAGGAAGAAAATAGGAAGGCACGTAAAAAGGGAATAGGAAGATAGGAAGATAAGTAAAGAAGGCAGGAAGGAAGATAGAAAGATAAGTAAAATAGAGAGATAGGAAGACAGGGAGATGAAGAAGGAAAAAAAGGAGGAAGGAAATTAGAATAAGATAGAAATAGAACTGGAAAAAAGATATAAAGAAAAGGGAGAAACGAAGGAAGGGTAAAAAAGATGAATAGGAAATATAGAAGGAAGGTAGAAAAGATGAAAATGAGGTAGAAAGAGAAAGATGGAGAAAAATAGAAAGAATAGAAAGGCATGAAAGATAAGGAGCGAGAGAGAGAGAGAGAGAGAGAGAGAGAGAGAGAGAGAGAGAGAGAGAGAGAGAGAGAGAGAGAGAGAGTATTATTGCGCTATTCATAATATTTTCTTATTTAGTATCATGAATTAAGGTATGTACTCTCTCTCTCTCTCTCTCTCTCTCTCTCTCTCTCTCTCTCTCTCTCTCTCTCTCTCTCTGTCTCTCTCTGCACTTCCTTTCTTTCATTTCATCTTCCTTCTTTCCTTCCCTCCTTCCTTCCTCTATTCCCTTTCTTTCTCGTCTCGTCTCTTCTTTACTTTCTCCTCCTCTTTCTCTATTATTCTCTCCTTTTCTTCGTTTTCTTCTTCCTATTCTTCCATCTCTCTTTCCCTTTTTTCTGTCTTTATATTTCTTTCTTTCTCCTTTTCTTTTCTTTCTTCCTTTCTCTCTCCCTCGTTCCCTGTCTCCTTTTCCTTCCATTCTTGTTTCTTCTCTATCTTCTTCTCTTTCTCCTTTCCTTACTTTTTCTTCCCTCTCTATCTCTTCCTTCTTTCTCTCTCTTCACCCTGTCTTTCCTCTCTCTTTCCTTCCCTCATTCCCTTCTTCCTTTTATCGTTGATTCTCTCTCTTCCTACCTTCTCCACCTCCTCCTCCTCCTACACACACATACACACACACACACACACACGAAAGAAGACA
The DNA here is from genome assembly GCF_035594125.1 of Scylla paramamosain. NCBI lineage: Eukaryota > Metazoa > Arthropoda > Malacostraca > Decapoda > Portunidae > Scylla > Scylla paramamosain. The sequence continues at coordinate 1,969,303 of NC_087190.1, read as the reverse complement.
AGAATAAAAAAAAGGAAAAAAAAAAGAAAAAAGAAAAATGAAACAAGGCTGGTTTGACTGAGTGCTGGTTCAATGGTTCGGTTCCTTGCTTCGGTTCACCGGTTCGAACCCCGATGCGACGAACCGCGATGACTTTCGCTCTCGTCATCCTCCTCCTCCTCCTACTGCTCCTCCTCCTCCTGTTGTTGTTGTTGTTGTTGTTGTTGTTGTTGTAATCATCTTCGTCTACGTCTTCTTCGTCGTCGCCTTCTTCTTCTTCTTCTTCTTCTTTTTTCTTCCTCCCTCCTTCTCCTCTTCTTTATTCAAATCCTTTAAGGGAAAAAAATGGAAAAAAGGAGAAATTATATTAAAGAATAAAATGTGTGTGTGTGTGTGTGTGTGTGTGTGTGTGTGTGTGTGTTGTTATGCTCATTTTCTGCTTCGTTTGTTTGTTTATTTGTGTGTGTAATCATATCACACACACACACACACACACACACACACACACACACATCATCTCCTCTCATTCAAGTATAATCAGGTAACAATGGTAATTATACAATACAAGGGAGAGGGAAACAAAAGATTCTAATAAGGAAAACCACCAAACAATAGGAAGAGACAAACAAAAGGAACATTTACATTATTAAAAGGTGAAGGGGGAAACAAATAATAAGAGAGATAAGAGAAGGAGAAAAAAAAGGAGAGAGGAAGAGGGAGGAATAGAAAGTAAAATTATCTTTATGGGAAGGAGAAGAGAGAGAGAGAGAGAGAGAGAGAGAGAGAGAGAGAGAGAGAGAGAGAGAGAGAGAGAGAGAGTGATTGATTTAATTAATTTATTGCTCCTTAGAGTCAGCCATATTTACATACATAAAGTAGACTTTGATTTTAAACAATATACTGGTACACACACACACACACACACACACACACACACACACACACGCATAACAAAGGTAACAGACGTAGACACAGAAATTAGGACACACACACACACACACACACACACACACACACACACACACACACACACACACACACACACACACACACACACACTTGTTTAATCTTCCATTTCACAGTTACTTGGTGTTGCAGCGGACGGTACTTAGGTCATGCAAGCCTCAGGTCAAATGATCCTCAACACAGATCGATCCGAGTGCAAAGTTAATAGGCGTCAGGATGCTTGGTGTTCGAGACGCTTGCTGCCCAAACCACTTAGCCCTCAAAATATCTTAAAATTTATTATTGTTATTATTTTTTTTTTTTCTTGTGTAATAGCATTGATAGTAGTTCCGGAATTATATTTTTTTTATTTGTTTATTTACTTATTTATTATGTACAAAATTTCTTGCTATAAATTAAAATGATGCAAAATTACGATTATTTTATTTCCATCCATCCGTCCACAGCCACCCACCCACTCACCCACTTCCACTAACCCACCCAGTCAACCACATCCACCCATCCACCCACCGCGCACTGCATACAACTCCACACGCCCATCCACCCACGCATCTCCTGCCCTCTAACCCACTCACCCTCACTCACCCATCCATGATCCCATCCACACTCAGCAACCCACCCACCCTACCATCCACTGCACAATGACCTGCCCATCCACAACTACAACCACAACCACTCATTATTCCATCCACCCGTCCATTCATTGTCCACTGAGAGAAAATTCGTAAAAAAAATCCAGAAAAAGAAGAAGAAGAAGAGGAAGAAGAAGAAGAAGAAGAAGAAGAGGAAGAAGATCATAAATACCTTCTTTATTCATCCATCTATCCATCCATTCATCCACCCAATCCAGTAATTCTT